>NC_134802.1:56747083-56757083 GCF_046742065.1 Oratosquilla oratoria | reverse complement strand
AAGTTGACAGACGTTTCTGTCAATTTCTTCTCAGAGTTCTTTGTGACGTCATCATAACTGACGTCAATGTGCAGGGGTTCTCTGACGTCACCTTAATGACGTCAAAGGGTTTAGAATTTGTGACGTCATATTTTTCAGTGAACAAAATGACTTCAGAGTCTAGTGACTCTGTGACGTCATCTTAGTCGATGAGAAAAGTGACGTCATCAGATCTGATATCTGTGACATCTTCGGATCTGTTTGGGACGTCATTAATGAGAGAAGTGACGTCATAGGATCTGACATGTACGCCATTTTCTAAAACACACACACACACACACACACACACTCTGTAACAAAGAAGGGAAAGAGGAGACCTATTAACTATCTATAGAATTATGAAAGGAATGGAAATCTCAGATACGAATGATTTATTGAAATGGGACAATGGAAAACCAAGAGGACACGAAAAGAAACTCAAAAAAGATAATTACAGAAGAGATCTGAAAAAAAGCTTCCCACACAGTGTGTGCAAACATTATTCAAAATTTTAAGAAAACACTTGATGCTGGAAGATACAGAGACGGGTCACTACGAGCATAGCTCCCTTTCCGTATAATACAACTAGGTAAACACACGCACATACACACACACACACACACACACACACAAACACACACACACAGACACACACACAACACACACACACACGCACGCACGCACACACACGGACCGACGGATAGACGGACAAACGGACCGGACACAGAACCCGTCCGTGCTCTGAGGCAGGAGGGAACCCCCATTCCTGTCACTTTTTAACCGATATTACTATTGCTGTTATATTTATTATGATTATTGTCATTTTTATAATCATTATGGTTGTAGTTATCATTATTATTAATATTACTCTTATCATTACCATTGCTATTGTTATCATTATTATTATCACTTTATATATGCATTATATATATATATATATATATATATATATATATATATATATATATATATATATATATACTTTTTTCTACGCCGCTATCCTTGGAAATGGCACAAAAGAAATAAAAATCAAAATAAACAAATGTAAACAATTATATTAGATAACTAAATAAATGAAAGTAAAGATGACAGAATTAAAGAATTATCAAGAGGAGTTTCCATGAATTTCCAATTATTCTGTTTATCTTAATTATCTTTTTTTTCTTAATCAAAAGATTATTAGTAAAAATTTTGCAAATCAAAATGGATTAACTGATCCTGGGCAAATGAATGAAAAATCAAATAAATGAATATATATATTATCATATAAACATAAATAAATGATTAGATAAATATATTAATACAGTAAATAGATAAATATAATAAATCATACAATGAGATAGATAAGGAAATATAGGTAATAATACAAGTAAATATGCAAATAAGTAAATAGATAAATTGATTAATCCATTATATAGATAAGAAATAGATAACTCATACCTGAATAGATAAACAAACATAACTAGGAAACGATAAATAAGTAAACGACTGAAAATATATAAATAATAAATAATACAAAATAATACAAAAGGTACAAATTAGTGATATAAAAACGAATATTGAAAAATAAACATTTGTAAAAATAAGTTAAAACAAAATCCTGAAGTTTCTATGGGTCCATCCGTATGTATGGCCAATGTGACCATATGGGAGTCGTGAGCGGGGAGTTTGGGAGTAACTCCCATTGTTAGGGAGTACTTACGCGTGCTGACAAGATGGCGGACCAAGAGGAGTGGGGGGGATGGGGGTGGGGTTCGAGTCCTTGGTTCTACGTACCTGAAATGAATAAAGTACGTTAGATTTCGTTCTCTCTCACACATTCTTAGGATTATGAGTTGTTGTTGTTGTTGTTGTTGTTGTTGTTGTTGTTGTTGTTGTTGTTGTTGTTGTTGTTGTTGTTGTTGTTGTTGTTGTTGTTGTTGTTGTTGTCACTATCATTTAATGTTATCAATATGATAATTTTATAATAATCAATTATTATTATATTATTAATTATTATTATCATAATGATAACTATTATTATTATTATATTATTATTATTATGATATTATCATTATATTATTATTATATTATTATTACTATTATTATTATTAATTATTATCATTATTATTATTATTATTATATTATTACTTTTACTTTTATTATTATTATTAATTATTAATTATTATTATTATTATTATTATTATTATTATTATTACTATTATTATTATTATTATCATTATTATTATATTATTATCATTATTATATCATTATCATTATTGTCATTATTATTATTATTATCATTATTATTATTATCATTATTATCATTATTATTATTGTTATTATCATTATTATTATTATCATTATTATCACAGGTTATTATTGCCTCTATTATTATTATTATTATTATTATCTTTACCACAACTAACACATACACACACACACACACACACACACACACACACACACACACACACACACACACACACACACACACACACACACACACACACACACACACACACAGAATGGTGAATGTCTGGAACAAATTGGACGAAACAATAGTGTGTGCAAACACCATATATGAATTTAAGAACAAACTAGATGTTGTGAGATACAAAGACGGGACACCACGAGCATAGCTCCCCTTCCCGTAGAATACAACTAGGTAAACACATACACACACACACACACACACACACACACAAACACACACACACACACACACACACACACACACATACAGTATTACCATATGGGGAATAGTGATCTCGCCACGTCCCCCTCCCCCTCCCCCCCTCCACCACGTCAATCTAGTTGTCAACCGCAAACGACTTCTGTCTGGTCGCGTTGCAGCATCTGATAGATACTTCCGTTGGATGGTAATTGCTCGCGCTAAATGGTTACCACCAAAATTACTCTCACGGTTACTCACGTGTGCGGGAACCACGTCAATCACGTGAGAGGCCTCGTGAGTTTACCCGTGAGAGCACTTGTCTCCCGAGTTCAAATATTCACTTGGTATATTCTATATACTAAGAGATTTCCCCCCCTTATAAGGGAGGTAGCCAAATCAGAGGCACGTACCTATTCCCACCCATTCCACTACCCTCCACTACCCTTTCCACCCCTCCCATCTTAGCTCCTCATGGGTGACGGGTCATCCCTGCATGCTCCAACTGCCCTGGGTCCAACACAATGCAGCATTACCCTCGCCTTTACCTCCCGCACGATCCCGTCCTTGTACACATTGAACAACCAAGGCGACATATCACAGTCCTGACACAGTCCCACCTTTACCTCAAACCACTCGCTCTCTCCATTACTAACATAGGCTCTACTACTCTCGTAAAAACTCTTGACTGCTCTTAACATCTCTCCCCTAATCCCATACACCTGCAAATCCTCCCACAGTGTCTTCCTGTCTACCCTGTCATAAGCCTTTTCCAAATCCATAAAATCACCAAAAAACATCCTTACCTTTTCCTAAAGCTTTCTCACATCTCTGCCTTACCATAAAAATCTGATTCACGCAATCCTTACCTTTCCTAAACCCACACTTTCCCTCACCAATTACTCCCTCTGTTCCTCTCCTAATCTTCTCAATCAAAACCCTCCCATAATCCTCCCCAACTACACAAAGTTTTAATCTTAATAAAATCAGATGACGGCAACAAAATGCCTAAGACTAATGCGAATATACTCTGCCTGTGTGTTGGTTTTTCTGTCTGTCTGTCTGTCTGTCTGTCTGTCTGTCTGTCTGTCTGTCTGTCTGTCCCTCTCCCTACCTTCCCCCCTTCCCCCCTCCGCTGTATGATAGATACCAGCATGCGGGTGTAAGTTACAACCAGGGGGGAGGAACAGGGGGCGGGAGCATAGGGGGGGAAGGACAAGGGGGAAAGGGGGAATGGGGGTGTTATGTGGGGGGAAGAGTACTGAAATAGGATGAGGAGAATAGGATCAGGTAGAGGAGGAGGAGGAGGAGGAGGAGGAGGAGGAGGAAGGGAAGAGAGGAATGAAATCAAAGAGAAGGAACAAGAAGAGTGAGGGAGAGGAGGCGTAGAAGGAGGAGGAGGAGGGTAATGAACTATAAAAGAAGGAAGAGGAGGAGGAGGAGGAGGAGGAGGCGGAAGAATAAAAGAGAGCAGGAGGAGGAGGAGGAGGAGGAAGAATGAAGGAGAGGAGGAGGAATGAAAGAGAGAAGGAGGAGGAGGTGGTGGCGGAAGAATAAAGGAGAGCAAGAGGAGGAGGAAGAGGAATGAAGGAGAGCAGGAGGAAGAGTGAGGAAGAAGAGTGAGGAGGAGGAGGAGGAAGAAGAGTAGGAGGAGGAGGAGGAGAAAGAGTGAGTGAAATGAGGAGTAGGAGAAGGAATTGACCATTTGCAAACCACCTGAATATTAATAAGGCAGCAACAAAAGTGGTGGTGGTGGTGACAGTGGTAGTGGTAGTGGTGGTAGTGGTAATGGTAGTGGTGGTAGTGGTGGTGGTGGTGTTAGTGGTGGTGACAGTGGTGGTGGTGTTAATGGTAGTGGTGGTGGTAGTAGTGGTAGTGGTGGTAGTAGTAGTGGTAGTGGTGGTGGTGGTAGTGGTAGTGGTGGTGGTGGTAGTGGTGGTAGTGGTGGTAGTAGTGGTAGTGGTAGTGGTGGTGTTAGTGGTGGTGTTAGTGGTGGTGGTAGTGGTGGTGGTGTTAATGGTAGTGGTGGTGTTAATGGTAGTGGTGGTGTTAATGGTAGTGGTGGTGTTAATGGTAGTGGTGGTGTTAATGGTAGTGGTGGTGGTGGTGGTGGTAGTAGTAGTGGTAGTGGTGGTGGTAGTGGTGGTAGTAGTGGTAGTGGTGGTGGTAGTGGTGGTGGTAGTGGTGGTGGTGTTAATGGTAGTGGTGGTGGTAGTAGTGGTAGTGGTGGTGGGAGTGGTGGTGGTAGTAGTGGTAGTGGTGGTGGTAGTGGTGGTGGTAGTAGTGGTAGTGGTAGTGGTGGTAGTGGTGGTAGTAGTGGTAGTGGTAGTGGTGGTAGTGGTGGTAGTAGTGGTAGTGGTGGTGGTAGTGGTGGTGGTAGTGGTGGTGGTAATAGTGGTAGTGGTGGTGGTGGTAGTGGTGGTAGTAGTGGTGGTGGTAGTAGTGGTAGTGGTGGTAGTGGTGGTAGTAGTGGTAGTGGTAGTGGTGGTAGTGGTGGTAGTAGTGGTAGTGGTGGTGGTAGTGGTGGTGGTAATAGTGGTAGTGGTGGTGGTGGTGGTAGTGGTGGTAGTAGTGGTGGTGGTGGTAGTGGTGGTAGTAGTGGTAGTGGTGGTAGTGGTGGTGATGGTGGTGGTAGTGATGGTGGTAGTGGTAGTGGTAGTGGTGGTAGTAGTGGTGGTGGTAGTAGTGGTGGTGGTGGTAGTAGTGGTAGTGGTGGTGGTATTAATGTTTGTGGTGGTGATTTTTGTGGTAGTGATTGTGATGTTGGTAGCTGCGATGCCCAAGCACAAAGGGCAAAGGTAGCGCGTTAAAGACCAGCTAAGCGTCTCCCAGCGTAACTTCACCTTTATGCTAGGCAGTCGTAAAGTCCAACTTATAACTATTCTACAAATATAACTACAACTACACTATACCTATAACTCTACTGGTAACTGTTTTAATAAACATAACTATAAATGTAACTATGTAGCTATAATGATAAATATCGGTTTAACTATGCAACTATAACTGCAACTATATCAATAACGACAACTATAACCATAACTATATTTATAACTAGGTCTATAACTATGTAACTATAATTATATAACTATAAATACCACTATAAAAATATATATCACTATGACTATGTAACTATAACTATAAATATGACTATAAAGATATAACTATGTCTATATCTATAACTCTAACTACAAATAAAACAATCACTCTAATACAAGATACACTTTCGTCTGTTATGGGGCATACGAATATAAAGATATAACTATATCTATAACTATGACTATAACTATAACTATAACTACAACTAAAACCATCACTATAATACAAGTCAATAATTCACTTTCATCTAAGCCGGGCCATCCAACTGATTACAAAGGATTACAAAGGCGGAGCATGCCGACAGGAGACCTTTTGATCCATATCTAGGTCGGATGCGAAAAAAAAATCATATCAATAATAAAATAATAAATAAAAACTATAATAATGTAAATAACATTCGAATCGTCTGTCTACACTTTGTCCACAAGTGAGACAACTAAGGTCTGGAGACAAAGAGCCTGAGGCCTTTGTGGGACAGAAACCGGTTTCAGGGGACGCCTGGGAAAAAGGTCAACACAGACACACACACAGACAGATAGACAGACACATGGGCAGACTGACAAACAGACATCGGCTGATAGACAGATAGATGGGCAGACAGACAGACAAATAGACAGATAGATAGGCAGATAGACAGACTGACAGATAGACAGACACATGGGCAGACTGACAAACAGACATCGGCTGATAGACAGATAGATAGGCAGACAGACAGACAAATAGACAGATAGATAGGCAGATAGGCAGACTGACAGATGGACAGATAGATAGGCAGGCAGACAGATAGACGCATATAGACGGACAGGTAGGCAAACGGACAAAGACAGACACACAGATAAATAGACAGACAGACAGACATACAGGTAGACAAAAAGATAGACAGACAAAAAGATAGACAGACAGACAGACATACAGGTAGACAAAAAGACCGACAAAAAGATAGACCTGACAGACAAAATAAAAAACAGAGACAGACAGACAGACAGACAGACAGACGGACCCGCATGGTCGTGTACGGTCTCCGATCTACGGGTATCGAAAATGTCCGAACAGGATCCACACAGAAACGACACAAACACACCAACCCACACTATTGTATAAATACAACAGCGTTTTGTCAAAAATAAAACAAAATATTGATCGTGAGGAAACATTAGCTTACACAGACACAAATATATTAGCCGGTGTTATTACATAAATACAACCGTGTCTTGTCTACATACACACAAATACACCAACCGACACCACTGTATAAATACAACCGCGTTTTGTCAAAAATAAAACAAAATATTGATCATCAGGAAACATTAGTTTACACACAAATACATCCACCGGTACTATTGTATAAATACAACCGCATTTTGTCAAAAATAGAGACACAAATACATCCTCCGGTACTATTGTATAAATACAGCCGCGTTTTGTCAAAAAAAAAAAGTTAATCGTGATGAAACATTAATTTACACAAAAAAATACACCCACCGGTACTATTGTATAAATACAACCGCGTTTTGTCAAAAATAAAACAAAATATTAATCGTGAGGAAACATTAGTTTACACACACACACACACACACACACACACACACACACACACACACACACACACACACACACACACACATGCACCTCCTTGCCCAAGGGTAGCCTGGGTCAGTTCATTTGTCCGCCATTTTGCATCCACAAACTCGTTACGGGATTCCGACACGGTTTCTGAGTCTACAAACAAGTTTTTGTGTCGCATCCGTTGTCGGGACTCGGCGTGTCACAATCATCTTTTCCAACGTTGTGTCGTCTCGGCACAAGAAAATCATTCTATTCTCCCTCTCCCTCTTTCTCTCTCTCTCTCTCTCTCTCTCTCTCTCTCTCTCTCTCTCTCTTTCTCTCGCTATCTCTCTCTTTCTCTTTCTCTCTGTTCTCTCTTTATGTTTCTCTCGCTATCTCTTTCTCTTTCTCTCTCTCGTTCTCTCCTTCTCTCGCTATCTCTCTTTATCTCTCTTTCTCTCGCTATCTCTTTCTCTTTTTCTGCCTCTCTCTCTCTCTTTCTCTTTCTTTATCTTTCTCTCGCTATCTCCTTTCTCTTGCTCTCTCTCGCTATCTCTTTCTCTCGCTATCTTTCTTTATCTCTTTTTTGTCGCTATCCTTCTCTCTCGCTCTCTCTCGCTATATTTCTTTATCTCTCTTTTTTGTCGCTATCCTTCTCTCTCTCTGTCTCTCTCTCGCTCTCTCTTTCTCTCTCTCTCTCTCTCTCTCTCTCTCTAGCTGCCGTCAGGCGATTTTATTCATCTCCGTGGTACCCTTTTGTGGTATTTGAAATATTCCAACTCTAACAAAAAAATGGTCAAATTTCGTTATTTATCATCATTACAAACCAGAGTTCTTTCTATTATTGAGAACATCTCTCTCTAATATTCGTAACTTTCCAATATTCGAATAAAAAATTCTAATGTATATATATATATATATATATATATATATATATATATATATAATATGCACACAAGAAGCTCTTTCTAATATTGAAGAAGATTTCTGAAAAAAGTTTCTTCTTTCGAATAATTAAAACAGAATATTAGGAACTCCAATCGGTGAATATTGTCCAATATATCTGAATATTGACAATCGATATTGACGGGGCCTCCAGGAGGGGCCCAAACAGAAGACCCTAAACGTGTCCCTGGGGCCCCGCCCACGCCCGGGCAACCCGCCCTGCAGCCCACGCCCTCTTGTCACACTCCTTTACACACACACGCATACATACAGACACACATACACGCACACGCATACACACGCACACACACACATGCATACACACGCCCGCGCAAGCACACACACACACACACACAAACACACATTCGAAGATATACACATATTACAAAGGATTACAAAGGCGGAGCATGCCGACAGGAGACCTTTTGATCCATATCTAGGTCGGATGCGAAAAAGAAATCATATTAATAATAAAATAATAAATAAAAACTATAACAATGTAAATAGCAAATAAAATACATAAATAAATGCATAGGTATAGTTAAATAATAAACAAACAGGTAAATAGTGAATAATAATAAATTGACATATAACTAATAATAAATGAAAATCAGACAGACAAATGATAACAAAACAAAAACAACATGCACAGATACACACACGCACAGATACACACACACACACACACACACACACACACACACACACGCGCGCACACACACATGCACATATACACAAACATGCATATACCATCACACACACACACGCACAGATACACACACACACACACACACACACACACACACACACACACACACACACACACACACATATATATATATATATATATATATATATATATATATACATACATACATACACACTTCCTCTTCCTCCTCCTCCTCCTTCTACTCCTCCCCCTCCTACTCCTCCTACTCAAACTCCTCTTTCTCCACCTCCCCTTTTCTCTCCTACTCCTCCTCCCTCGCCTCTTACTCTTCCTCCTCTTTCTATTCCTCCTCTTTTTTTTCTTTTCTTACGTTCTCCTCTTCACACCTCGCTATACCATCAGAGATAGGAAGAGAGATAGAGAGGAAGAAAAACATAGGAAGAGATAGGAAAAGAGAGAGAGAGAGAGAGAGAGAGAGAGAGAGAGAGAGAGAGAGAGAGAGAGAGAGAGAGAGAGAGAGAGAGAGAGAGAGAGAGAGAGAGAGAATGGGGAGAGAAATAACAGGGGGAGAGAGAGAAAAAGAGAGACAGTCAGAAAATGCGAGAGAGAGAGAGACAGACAGAGGGAGAATGAGTGAAAGACAGACACAGAGACAGAAAGATAGAGAGACAGACAGACAGAGAGAGAGAGGGGAGACAGGTGGACAGAGAGAGAGAGAGAGAATACGAGAGAGTGAGAGAAATAGATAGATAGAGAAATAGATAGATAGAGAAATAGATAAATATATAGAGAGAAAGAGAGAGGGGAAGAGAGGTGGACAGAGAGAGGGAGTGAGATAGATATAAATAGAGAGAGAGAGAGAGAGAGAGAGAGAGAGAGAGAGAGAGAGAGAGAGAGAGAGAGAGAGAGAGAGAGAGAGAGAGAGAGAGAGAGAGAGAGAGAGAGAGAGAGAGGAGAATAGAGAGAGAGAGAGAGAGAGAGAAAGAGAGAGAGAGAATGAGAGAGAGAGAGAGAGAGAGAGAGAGAGAGAGAGAGAGAGAGAGAGAGAGAGAGAGAGAGAGAGAGAGAGA
>NC_134802.1:56727083-56737083 GCF_046742065.1 Oratosquilla oratoria | reverse complement strand
AGAGCGGAGGGAGGGAGGAGTGATGGGGAGAAGTAGGAGAAGAAAGGAGGAAGGGAGGGAGGGAGGAGTGAAGGAGGAAGAGTGTGTGTGTGTTCGTGTGTGTGTGTGTGTGTGTGTGTGTGTGTATGTGTGTGTGTATGTGTGTGTGCATGTGTGTGTCTGTGTATGTATGTATGTATGTTCGTATGTGCATATGTACATGAATATGTATATGTATGTGTGTGTATATATATACATATGCATGCATGTATGTTAATGTGTAAGTACATTTATGTGTACTGTATGTGTATACACATATACATATGTATATGTATTTGCATATGCATATATGTATATACGTACATAGGTATATATGTGTTGGGTTTTAATTTGGCCAGGCCAACTGCGCATGCTCAGTATGCTGGCTTCCCTCTCTCTCTCTCTCTCTCTCTCTCTCTCTCTCTCTCTCTCTCTCTCTCTCTCTCTCTCTCTCTCTCTCTCTCTCTCTCTCTGTCTCTTGGTGTCGGAAATTCGACCTTGAATAGGCAAGGAATACCAATCGGCTCTTGCTCCAGTACCATCTGAGCGCTGAACCAGCTGGCCGGCGAGGAATAAACACCACCTTTACACGCACATACATACATACATACATTTATATATGAATGCATACATACGTACATACACATACATGCATGCATACAAACGTACACATAAATGTGGCTCTGATCGATAGAGGTGCTACTTAAATCACTGAAATTTACAAAGTCAATGAACTATATGTAGAGAGAGAGAGAGAGGGGGGAGAGGGAGAGAGAGAGAGGGGGGAGAGGGAGAGAGAGAGAGGGGAGAGAGAGAGAGAGAGAGAGAGAGAGAGAGAGAGAGAGAGAGAGAGAGAGAGAGAGAGAGAGAGAGAGAGAGAGAGAGAGAGAGAGAGCGGAGAGAGAGAGAAAGGGAGGGAGGGGAGAGAGAGAGAGAGAGAGAGAGAGAGAGGAGAGAGAGAGAGAGAGAGAGAGAGAGAGAGAGAGAGAGAGAGAGAGAGAGAGAGAGAGAGAGAGAGAGAGAGAGAGAGAGAGAGAGAGAGAGAGGAGGGGGCGAGAGAGAAAAGTACATACATACATACATGTATGCATATATAAATACATTCATATATATGTAAATAACATCACCTTTGATCAAGCCAACGTACAAGTATACAGATTTTGCACGTGCACTGATACATACATACATGCATATATATATATACATACATTCATACATACATACACACACATACACAAAAACAAATGTAAATAGAGAGAATGGTGTTCCACACAGATGCAGAAATACTTGGAATATTCTAGAATGTGATATGCCCAAGCTTAAATCTAGATCTTAGAATAATATTTGGAGACTAAGTCAGAATTACAGATGAATGTAATAGATATTGTCTTAGCCCAAACATTTTCATTGCAAGGGCCATGTTTAGAATTTTAGTATTTTAAAGGGCCGCATGGTGTATGAAGTAAAATAATTAATAATTTAAATAGCCAGAATAAAAATTAAAAGAAATGAATCGTATCAATTAATATTCTAAAGTAGAAAGTTCCCATGAAACATATTTATTTGAAAAAACAAAGTAACTCAATTTAAAGGAAAAAGTATTATTATTATTCATTTATTATTCATTTTATTTATTTATTTATTTTATTTACTTTTTATTTTTTATTTTCTATAATAACGTGAGTATATGACTTGATCTTGGCGGGCCGCATGATTACCTATGACGGGCCGGATGCGGCCCGCGGGCCGTATATTGCCCACTTCTTCTTTAGCCTATGCTTAGACAGTGAGGTTCTCTGGACACTGGAATGTCCACTCTGAGTGTGAGAAGACAGTCATGAGATTTCATGAATTGAATAATTTGCAAAATACAAGGATATACAGGACCCCACGAGCATTGCTCCTTTCCTTTATGTTACAATTAGGTAAATGGATTTAGGCAAACATACACACAAATACAAACGCACACACACACACACACACGTACGCACACATACACACTCACACATATACACACACAAAATACAAACACGTACGCACACATACACGCAATATATATATATATATATATATATATATATACATATATATATATATATACACGGTATATATATTCATATATACACACATATATAATAACAATAGATAGATATTTACAATTAAGAAACAATATATTGAAAATTAATGTCTAACGAGCTCACGCCAGCTGTCGGCAATCTCATAAACTACGTGTGCGGGTTACCCACACCAATCACAAGGTAAAGAACGTGTTACGTTACGTTCAACGGCCCGAACGTGCCGGGTGAAGAACGTGACGCGCATGACGTCATCAAGGGAACGTCACGGGTTAAGCCCTAAACCCCTAATCCCTAATCACTTAATCCCTAAACCTCCTAATCCCTAAACCCCTAATCCATAAGCTCGTGAGCCCTTAATCCCTAAATCCCCTGATGCCTAAGCCCCTAATCGCTAAGCCCTTAATCCCTAAGCCCTTAATCCCTAAACCCCCTAATCTCTAAGCCTTTAATCCCTAATCCCCTAAACCAAACCCGAAATCCCTAATCCCTTAATCCCTAAACCCCTAATCTAGAGGAGAGATAGACAGAGAGAGAGAGAGAGAGAGAGAGAGAGAGAGAGAGAGAGCTTGTGAGAGAGAGAGAGAGAGAGAGAGAGAGAGGAGAGATAGACAGAGAGAGAGAGAGAGAGAGAGAGAGCTTATCGCCTAATAACCTGACTACTCAATGAACAGAAACACAGTAAAATAAAAAAGAATTTAATTGGCGAAAAAATTCTCGCCAACATAAAACCCCACCAATATCTGTACAATCACACAGACAACATCTTCAATAACAACTGGAAAAGGAAACATGATAAAATGTATAAAGTGGTTCTGTAGTCCCCTGTAGGCGCCTCTGGTCCGTAGAGGTGCCAACAAAATTTTGTCTGCGTAGCGTGATCGTGTCGAGTGGCAGGTTGGTTTCGTTTGTTTTTGGCAACAAAAGGACTCGTGTTCGAATCCCGTAACACACACACACACACACACACACACACACACACACACACACACACACACACACACACACAACACACAAACACACACACACACACACACACACACACACACACACACACACACACACACACACACACAATCAAACACACACAAATACAAACACACACACACACACACACACACACACACACACACACACACACACACACACACACACACACACACACACACACACACACACACAGACACACACATACACACAGACACACACGCACACAATCAAACACACACAAATACAAACACACACACACACACACACACACACAGCTTTTCAACCTAGGTATTATAACTGGAGACTAAGAGACGGGTCCCCACGAGCGTTGCTCCTTTCCTGTACACTACAATTAGGTTTACACGTACACCTCACTCCTTGCCCCCCATTCGAGACACCTGGGTGCTTCCCCCCAGCCCCCCAAACATTCCCCCTCCCCCTCTCCCCCTCCCCCTCTCCCCCTCCCCTTCTTCCCTCTCTCCCCTCCCCCTCACTCTCTACCCTCCTCCCCTCCCTTCTTCCCCCTATCCCCCCTCCCCCTCATTCTCTCCCCTCCTCCCCCTCCCCTTCTTCCCCCTTCCCCTTTTTCCTCCTATCCCCCCTCCCCCTCACTCTCTACCCTCCTCCCCCTCCCCTTCTTCCACCTCCTCCCCCTCCTCCTCACTCTCTCCCCTCCTCCCCCCCCCTCCCTTTCCCCCTCCCCCTCCCCCCCTTCACCGTATCTACTTTCAGACAATGAGCGACGCCCTTGAGTATGTTAGCCTTAGCTTAGTGGCTCTCCACCCAATTTTAGTGATTTCTTGTTCTTGTTCTTCTTGTTCTTCCTCTTGTTGTTCTCTCTCTCTCTCTCTCTCTCTCTCTCTCTCTCTCTCTCTCTCTCTCTCTCTCTCTCTCTCTCTCTCTCTCTCTTTCTCTCTTTTTTAGAGGGTCAATTTATATATTTTGTTCCTGATCAAGCCAAACAGTTGTTACCCTTCCCCCTCCCAAAGTGGGAAGAGAGGGGAAAGGAGTAGGGGAAAATGAGGGGAAAGGGTTTAGGGGGATAAGGAGGGAGGGAGAGGGGAAGAGGGGATGGGGAGGGATGAAAAGAGGAGGGGGGAAAGGGGGAAGGATAGGGGGACAGGGGGATAGGGGGATAGGGAGGACAGGAGGGGAGGAGGGGAAAGGGTGTGAGAGGAAAGGGGAGGAGGAGGGATAGAGGAAGGGGGAGAATGGGAAGGAGGGGAAAGGGGGAGAGTGGAAGAGGAAGGAGGATGGGAAGGAGGGAAGAGGGGGAGAGGGGAAGGAGGAGGAGGGGAGAGGGGGAAATGGGAAGAGGAAGGGGGAGAGGGGTAGAAGAGGAGAGGGAAGGTGGGAAGGGGGAGGGGGAGGGTACAAGGGGAAGGAGGGAGAAGGGGAGAGGGGAGAGGGAAAGGCGAAACGTGGGATAGGGGGAGGAGGAGGAGGAGGAGGAGGGATAGAGGGGAAGAGGAGGAGAGAGGAGAGGAAGAGGGGAAGAGGGATAGGGGAGAAAGAGAAGGGAAGGGGGAGAGGAGGAGAGAGGAAGAGTGATAGGGGTAGAAAGATGAGGGGAGGAGTGGGAGAGGGGGAGAAGGGTGGAATCGTTGAGATTTTCGAATTGAATTTCTTGAAGAAAATGATGAACTGCGGCGGCTCCCTGGGCTTCTTAGAGGAGTCTGAGATTCTTTCAACTCCAGCGCTTCTATCCTTGGAGTCATGGAGGTCGTCAAGGAGAGAATAAGGTCCTGTTCACACTAGCGGTTTGAACCGCGCGGAAACCGTGCGGAAACCGCGGCGGTACCGCACAGTCAAGAAAAAAAAATTGACGTACATTGCAGTTCAACCGTCGCGGTTGAAACCGCTAGTGTGAACAGGGCCAAAAGGAAGAATAAGAGAAGTTGACATTAAACAATATCATCTATCGGGGGGGGGGGGTGATCACCCCTGAGGCTCACAGTCACGCAGCATTATTTTCGAACTACGAGTAGACTAAGCTCCACAGAAAAATAGAAAAATATAAACAAGTCGATAAGTAAACAATACATAAATATAAATAGTTACATAAACAAATAATTGTATAAATATAGATAAATAAATAAACAATTAGATAATAAATTAATAGATAAATAAAGAATATATCAAGAAAATTAAGTAAATAATAAATACATAAATATTTAATTTGCAGATGTTTCTACACACGGCAAGTCACTTGTAGCAAGTAACTTGCACGCTTGACTTGCTTCTCAACTTGCCCCATGTAAACGAGTCTTGAGGATAGAAACGCTGTGTGTGACTTTCGATGATGACGTATATGAAGCCAATTTATGGATAGAGATGAGAGATGGTAAGGGACATGGAACTGCCTAGTGTAGGCCTTAGGGTCTCTTGCAGTCTCCTCTATTCGTTTGTTCTTCAGTTCTTAAGAGAAGGTTAGGTAACTTTATGGATGGAGATGTCAGGTGGCAAGGGACATGGAACTCCCTAGTGTAGGCCTTAAGGTCTTTTGCAGTCTCCTCCATTTGTATGTTCTTAAGACATCGTTTTGTTCGCATAGGCCAGATTATGTCTGCAAGTTCGATGAAGTTAATAAAATCGCCTGGCGACAGAAGCCAGGAATTGATACAAGTACGACGACAACCATCTCTAATGACTCCTAAGCGAGACTCTGGTGTCACCAACTCTCAACGATGATCGTTCATGGCTCAACGATGATCGTCCAACGATTATCTAGAACACTAATTAGTTCCCAGCGACTCTAGCGGCAAGTCAAACAGCCCCATCATTCAAAAACAAAAAATTAGTGCTCTAGATAATCGTTGGACGATCATCGTTGAGCTATGGACGATCATCGTTGAGCGATTATCGTCCTATTGAGGACATAAAAACATGACCCAACACACAGCGCCTTGTCCCACACGAAATACAAGACAACGAGGCGTCAACAACGCGAGACTGATTATATAGAAGCGCTGGTTAAATGCGGTCTCCGGAACGGAACGGGTTAATCCAGTGACTGGTTCCGGAGGGGGGGAGGGGGTCTGGGGGAAAGGGGGGATATAAGCCCCCCAGACGTCATCATGGAGGGCTTAAGTAGGTTGGGGGAGGTTGTGGGAGGTTGGGGGAGGTTAGGTTGGAGTTAGGAGTTCAAACTCTCTTTGGTCTTTGTCATCCACATCTTTGTGTCTTTGCTGGGGACGTGAACTAAGGTCACGTGATGCGGGAGCGCTCCCCCTGAGCCATCCAAGTGACCTCAGGTAACAGATGAAGGACAATTTTTTTTTTTTTTTTTTTTTTGAGTTGAAATAATTCTCTTTTGCAAAATCTTGTTCTTGCCCGAGAATTGCGCCTCTCCAGTTCCACTGAACAAAGAAGTTATTTGTTTATTTATTGATTTCTTTTATATAATGTTTTTTTTATGAAAATCGAAAAACTGAACGACATCGGATTTTACTTTTACTCTTCTTCTTCCTTTCCTTTTTCGTTTTCATTTCATTTTGTCTCCTTCCTCTTCTTTGCATTTTCTTATCTTCTTTAACTTTTTTCTTTTTCTTGTTCTTTTCTTTTTATCTTTTCTTCTTCATCTAATTCTTATTTTCTTCTATATATTTTCTTCTTTAACTTCTTCTTTTCTTCTTTTTTAACTTCTTTTTTTATTATTATTATTTTTTAATCTTCTTTAGATGCGCTACCTAATCATCAGGCTTTTCCATGGATGAACCCAACCATTTCATACACACATTCACATTCCCTTTCTTCACCTCTCTTGGCTTAATGAGGAGTCTCCATTTACCTAACAGTCCCTTTACCGACAGCCTCCTTTTACCGACAATTTCCCTTTACCTACGGTCTCCCTTTACCGACAGTCCCTTTACAGTCTCCCTTTACCGATGGTCCCTTTACAAAGTCTCCCTTTACCGACAGTCCCTTTACCGCCTCCCTTTACCGACAGTCCCTTTACCTACGGTCTCCCTTTACCGACAATTTCCCTTTACCGACAGTTCCTTTATAGTCTCCCTTTATCGACGGTCCCTTTACAAAGTCTCCCTTTACCGACAGTCCCTTTACCTACGGTCTCCCTTTACCTAAGGTCTCCCTTTACCGACAATTCCCCTTTACCGACAGTCCCTTTACAGCCTCCCTTTACCGACGGCCCCTTTACAAAGTCTCCCTTTACCGACAGTCCCTTTACCTAGGGTCTCCCTTTACCGACAATTTCCCTTTACCGACAGTTCCTTTACAGTCTCCCTTTACCGACGGTCCCTTTACAAAGTCTCCCTTTACCGACAGTCCCTTTACCTACGGCCTCCCTTTACCGACGACCTCCCTTTACCGGACATCCTCAGGCGGATCTCCGTGGGTTGAAGAATCCAATTTGTTCCAAACGGAGAGACGAGCCTCCGTGTAAGGCTGAGGCGCTTTGTGAAGTTAGGCCTCAGCGGCATTCAGAAAGGAGGAAATGTGGGGGTGGGGGCCGAAGGGGTGGTGGCCCCGGCCATCCAAAAGGGGAGGGGAGCATCCAATTAAATCATTTATGGGTAAAGGAACATGTTAAACTTGGTTGATTCATATTAAAATCAATGTGTTTATGGTTCATCTGTGTTTACATACTCAAAATATCTTCCTCATAATACTTCTGAGTGTTATGAGCCCTTGTACTTGAATCTCTGGGCCATACAATCAAGGAATTGGCCCCCGGACATCACCAGACTTCACCACGACAACGCTAAGCCTCCATTTAAGGCCCAGAGGTAAACCTTCGTGTACAGACGGGCCTCCAACTTCAATTGAAGTTGTGTACAAAACTGGAGGTCTATTATGAGGTCAAGGAGAGGTCAGACGTGTGTGTGTGTGTGTGTGTGTGTGTGTGTGTGTGTGTGTGTGTGTGTGTGTGTGTGTGTGTGTACGTGTGTACGTGTGTTCACATATCTAGGAATCTTACATCAGAACCTTCCATGCACCTGAAGTCGACACCTTTGCCCCATGTGTTAGGATGGTCTTCACCCTACACTACATCCTTTCCCTTCACCCTTAACTCTATCACCCTTTCCCTTCACCTTAAACTCTATCACCCTTTCCCTTCACCCTTTCCTTTCACCTTAAACTATATCACCCTTTCCCTTCACCCTAAAATCCATCATCCTTTCCCCTCACCCTTAGCTTCACCACCCTTCCTCTTCACCCTAAACTCCCTCACCCTTACCCTTCACCCTAAACTCCATCATTTTTTCCCTTCACCCTACATCCCATCACCCTTTCCTTTCACCTTATACTATATTACCCTTTCCCTTCACCCTAAAATCCATCA
The DNA here is from genome assembly GCF_046742065.1 of Oratosquilla oratoria. Lineage (NCBI taxonomy): Eukaryota > Metazoa > Arthropoda > Malacostraca > Stomatopoda > Squillidae > Oratosquilla > Oratosquilla oratoria. The sequence goes on along the minus strand of NC_134802.1, from coordinate 56,728,695 downwards.
TCCTTTCCCTTCACCCTAAACTCCATCACCCTTTCCCTAAACCCACTTCTTAACCTTCCTAAACCTGAGATAAACCTCCAATTTATTCCCCCCAAAAATCCCCCACTTAATCCCAAATCCCTCCCCATCTTCCATGAAACCCCATCAACTCCTTTCTCAATCCCTCAATCTATTACCGTATTGGCTGCATTTTGTGAACTTAGTATATCAATCTGTTGCCATGGGATTTTATTCAGCGATAGAAGAAAAAATAAAATTCTTTCCTTATATAAATATTTTCTTATAATCTTATATAAATCCTTGGTAGGGAAAGAATTATTTTAAATAATACCACCGTAAGAATCTTACAGTGGTATTCTTAAAAAAATATTTCCTTACATAAATATTTCCTTATAATCTTATATAAATCCTTGATAGGGAAAGAATTATTTTAAAAAATACCACCATAAAAATCTTACGGTGGTATCCTTAAAAAAATATTTCCTTATATAAATATTTTCTTATAATCTTATTTAAATCCTTGGGAGGGAAAGAATTATTTTAAAGAATACCACTGTAAGAATCTTACGGTAGTATTCTTAAAAAAAGATATTTCTTTATATAAATATTTACTTATATAAATATCATATAAATCCTAGGAAGGGAAAGATCTTTTTTAAGAATACCACTGTAAGAATCTTACGGTAGTATTCTTAAAAAACTATTTCCTTATGGAAGGGAAATAATTTTTTTTTAAGAATACCACCGATAGAACTAATTCAAACTTTCTAGATTCACCAAGACTTCAGTCGCTTCTTCTATCTGTCGCCAGACGATTTTATTCAGCTGAAGAGCGCGGTGCGATTATTAAGAGCGGTTGACACGAGCAATGTTTCGACACCAAGTTCCCGTTTTCTTGGCAACTTTTTTCCGGCAACTTTTTCCCGCCGTTACAGACAATGGCGGGAGATACGGATCCTACTAGGAATCCTAGTTGGGGCAAATGCGTTGGTAGGTTAAAATAAGAAAGGAGCCTGCAAGAGACCATAAGGCCTAAACTAGGCAGTTCCATGCCCATTACCACCTACCATCTCCATCCATAAAGCTATCTACATGGTTACTAAGGTTAAAGTGATTATCAGCCTCTTTGTAGCTCGATGCAAAAAAAAAAAAAAAAAAAAAAACTATCATTCAAAAACAAAACATTAGTGCTCTAAATAATCGTTGGACGATCATCGTTGAGCCATGAACGATCATCGTTCAACGATAATCGCACCGAGCAGAATGTGCTTTAGAGCGTTTCGCCCACTCATCGTGACTTGTTCAGCTTCGTACTCACATAGGCCCGGGTTCGAGTCCCGACAGTCGAAGCACATAGAGCAAAGGAGACGATTTCCGTCACTGTTAAGCGTCTCCTGATGTAGACACGAGCGTCTTCGATACACAAGTCTTCCCCGCCCCCGCCTACCCCACCCAGAGGTGAATAAAATCGTCTGGAGATAGCCAGAATAAAATATATAAAGGGATTAATCCTTAAGGAACATTGGCCCATTAAGTAACCAAAGGAATCTAATGGGATTATTATCATTATTATTATTATTTATTTACTTATTTATTCATATATTTTTTTTTT
>NC_134802.1:56714583-56717083 GCF_046742065.1 Oratosquilla oratoria | reverse complement strand
TGTGTGTGTGTGTGTGTGTGTGTGTGTGTGTGTGTGTGTGTGTGTGTGTGTGTGTGTGTGTGTATCTACACGTCCACCACTCAAAACACTCAACATCTCTTGGCCATCGCCCGTCAAAGACCTCAAACCGATTACCCTGGGTAATTTAATTACCATTACCACGAACTATTACCATTACCCGAGGCCGGAAACTCACCTCGTCGCTGGAGAAGCTGTTGGAGAATGTGGAGGAGGAGGGAATAGGCTGTCTGTGGCCATCATTGTCTGTTAAATCATCCAAACTCTGGATTGGAAGAACACAGACTAGATGGATCATAAAAGTTGCCTTTTTTTTCTTTTCTTTTCTTTTTTTTGGACTTGATTCTTCTACCCAATATCCATCAACATTTTTCTTTCCTGATGTTGTTTTTTGATATATATTTTATTTTTTGTTATCACATTTTATTTTTATTTTTTTGTTATTTTCTTTGTTATATTCTTCATCTATACACTTCACACTTTAGGGCGACTTGTGTCCACTACAGGCTAACTTGCATCACACCGATGAATTTCGAAAAAAAGAGTAAAATAAAATAAAAATAAAAAGAGCTTAAAGAGACCAAGAGGTCTCGAAGCGGCGTCGTCGCCTTGTGATAAAGAAAACGGAAAGAAAACGGAGGGAGGGTAGTCCGAGTCCGACCTCTCTCGTTCCCCAGCGCACACTAAACTACTATGATACTACCGACCAGAGCCTCACCTGCCCTCCGGAGGCAACGCTTGGCCTCCTCCTCCTCCTCCTCCTCCTCCTCCTACTCCAGCCACTCCTCCTTCAACTCCACCTCTTCCTCCTTCTCCTCCAACTCCTCATCTAGCCCCTCCTCCAACTCCACCTCTTCCTCATTCTCCTCCAACTCCACCTCTTCCTCCTACTCCAACTCCACCTCCTCCTCCTCCTCCAACTCCACCTCTTCCTCCTACTCCAGCCCCTGCTCCTCAAACTCCACCTCTTCCTACTTCTCCTCCTCCTCCTCCTCCTCCAACTCCTCCTCTTCCTCCTACTCCAGCCCCTCCTCCTCAAACTCCACCTCTTCCTACTTCTCCTCCTCCTCCAGCTCCACCTCTTCCTCCTACTCCAGCCCCTCCTCCTCCAACTCCACCTCTTCCTCCTTCTCCTCCTCCTCCAGCTCCACCTCTTCCTCCTACTCCAGCCCCTCCTCCTCCAACTCCACCTCTTCCTCTTTCTCCTCCTCCAGCCCCTTCTCCTCAAAATCTACCTCTTCTTCCTTTTCCTCCAACTCCTCCTCCACCCTTTGCTCCTCCTCCTCCTTCTCCACCCCTTCCTCCTCCTCCTCCTTCTCCACCACTTCCTCCTCCTCCAACTCCTCCTCTTCCTCCAGCCCCTCCTCTTCCTCCTCCTCCTCCTCCAACTCAACATCTTCCTCCTCCTCCTTCACCAGCCCTTCCTCCTCCTCCTACTCCTCCAACTCCTCCTCTTCCAGACCCTCCTCCAACTCCACCTCTTCCTTCTTTTCCTCCAACTCTTACAGCTCCTTCTCCTACTCCTCCTCCACCAACACCTCTTCCTCCTAATACTCCTCCCCAGCTCCTCCTACTCCTCTTTCTCCTCCAACTCCTCCTCCTCCACATCCTACTCCTCCAACTCATTCTCCTCCTCCTCCACCTCCTCCTCCTCCCACTCCTCTTCCTCTTCTAACTCCAGCTCCTCATCTTCAACTTCCTCATCCTACTCCAACTCCTTTTCCTCCTCCTCCTCTTCCCACTCCTCTTCCTCCTCCTCCAACTCTTCCTGCAACTCTCCTGCTCCAAATCCTCCCAGTCTTCCTCCTCTTCCTCCTTCTCCCCGTCTTCCCCCTCCTCCTCCTCCTCCTCCTCCTCCTCCTATAAGCCCACTACTTCACCACTTCCTTGACCTTCAACTCCACATTCTCCTCCTCCTCCTCCACCTTCTCCTCCATCATTCCATTATTTTCCTCCTCCTCCTCCTCCTCCCGTTCGTCCTCCTCTTTCTTCTCTCGCTCCTCCTCCTCCTTCTCTTCTTCTTCCTCCTCCCCTTCTTAATGTTCCTCTTCCTCTCCTCCTCTTCTTCCTCTCGCTCTTTCATCCCTTCCGCCTCCTCCTTCTTCTTCTTCTCTTCCTTCTCCGCCTCCTCTTCCTCCTTTCCCCCTTCCTTTTCCTCTTCCTCCCCTCCTCCTCTTCCTCCTCCTCTTCTTCCTTCTCTTCTTCCACCTCTCGTTCCTCCTCCTCTTCCTCCTACTCCTCTTCCTCCTCCCCTTTTTCCTGTTCCTCTTACTCCCCCTCCTCTTTCTCCTCCTTCTCTTCTTCTTCCTCATCTCGCTCCTCCTCCCTCTTCTCGTCCTCCTACTCCTCCTCCTCCTCCTCCTCCTCCTCCTCCTCCTCCTCCTCCTCCTCCTCCTCCTCCTCCTCCTCCTCCTCCTCCTTCCTCCGATTTGGGACAGTAGGCCCGCCTTAGTGGGTCACCCACCTCCCAGGCGAGGCAGGA
>NC_134802.1:56707083-56709583 GCF_046742065.1 Oratosquilla oratoria | reverse complement strand
ACACATGAATAAACAAATGAATATATAACTAAATAAATATCTAATCAAATAAATGAATAGATAAGAAATATTTGTAAATAATATATACAAATAAATAAGTACATAAATAGATAAATAATTCAGTGATTAAATTAATGAATAAATGAACAAATAAATGAGTAGGTAAGTAAAAAATTATTAAATAAATAAATACTTTGATTTATTTATTAATTAATAGATAAATGAATAATTAAACATATATATAATAAATAAATAAAAAGCCAGAGTGATCACCTTTTAGGGACCGAGAGGTCTGTGGGAGGAGGAGGAGGTTGAGGAGGAAGAGGAGGAGGAGGAGGAAGAGGAGGAGGAAGAGGAGGAGGAAGAGGAGGAGGAGGAGGAAGAGGAGGAGGAAGAGGAGGAGGAAGAGGAAGAAGAGGAGGAGGAGAAAGAGAAGGAGGAGAAAGAGAAGGAGAAGAAAGAGGAGGAGGAAGAAGAGGAGGAGGAGCTGTTCAGTGGCCGCGACCTCGCCAAACTCGTCGACGTCAACTCGTCGAACGGGTCGCCGCGTTGTCGGCGAGAAAGGTTACGTGGGAAGAAGAAGCGAACCGACCGACAGACCGACCGACAGATTGGCGTCCAGATGGAGGAGCAGATCTGCCCAGGAGGAGGACGAATGGAGGAGGATGGAGAAGGAGGAGGAGGAGGAGGAGTTGGAGAAGAAGGAAGATAGAGGAGGAAGGAGGATAGAGGAGGAGGATGGAGGAGGAGGAGGAGTAGGAGAAGAAGATAGAGGAGGAGAATGGAAGGAGGAGGAAGATGGGGGAGGATGGGGGATGGAGGCGAAGGAGGAGGATGGAGGAGAAGGAGGTGGATGGAAGAGGAGGAGGATAAGGAAGGCGGAGGATGGTGGAGGATGAGGATGAAGAATGAGGAGGAGGAGGAAGAGGAGGAGAGTGGAGGAGGAGGATAAAGGAGGAAGATGGAGGTGGGGAGGGGGATGGAGGAAAAATAGGTGGATAAAGGAAAAGGAGAAAGGATAGAAGAGGATGGAGGAGGATAGAGGAGGAGGAGGACGAGGAAGAGGAGGATGAAGGAGGATGGAGGAAAAGGAGGAGGAGGAAAAGGAGGAGGAGGACGAAGGAGGGAATGCAGGAGGAGGAGGAGGAGGACGAAGGAGGGAATGCAGGAGGAGGAGGAGGACGAAGGAGGGGAAGGAGGGGAAGCAGGAGGAGGAGGAGGGGGAGGAAGATGGAGGATGAAGGAGGATGAAGGAGGATGGCGGAGGAGGACGAGGAAGAGGAGGATGGAGGAAAAGGAGGAGGAGGAAAAGGAGGAGGATGAAAAGGAGGAGGATGAAAAGGAGGAGGAGGAGGAGGAGGAGGATGCAGGAGGAGGATGCAGGAGGAGGATGCAGGAGGAAAAGGAGGAGGAAGATGGAGGAGGAGAAAATTATAAGGAGGATGGAGGAGGAGGATGGAGAAGGTGGAGTAGGAAGGAGGAGGAGGAGGATGGAGAAGGTGAAGTAGGAAGGAGGAGGAGGAGAAAAAAGGAGAAGGAAGAGAAAAATGGAGGAGGAGTAGGATGGAGAAGGATTGAAGAAAAGGAGGAGAACGGAGAAGGAGGATGGAGGAGGAGAAAAGGAGGAGGATGGAGGAGGAGAAAAGGAGGAGGATCGAGAAGGAGAAAAGGAGGAGGAAAAAATGAGGAGGATTGAGAAGGAGAATAAGAGGAGGATGGAGGTGAAGAAAAGGTGGAGGATGGAGGAGAAGAAGATTAGGAGAAGAATTGTGAAGGAGAAGATGAGGAAGAGATGAGGAGGAGGAGGAGGAGACGATGAGGAGGAGGAGGAGACGATGAGGAAGAGAAGATGAAGAGGAGTAGAGTGGAAAAGGAGGAGAATGGAAGAGGAGGAGGAGGAAGAGAAAAGAGGAAGAGGAGGAGGAGGAGAAAGAAGAGAAAAGAGGAAGAGGAGGAGGAGGAGGAAGAAGAGAAAAGAGGAAGAGGAGGAGGAGGAGGAACAGAAAAAGAGGAGGAGGAGGAGGAGGAAGAAGAGAAAAGAGGAAGAGGAGGAGGAAGAGGAAGAAGAGAAAAGAGGAAGAGGAGGAGGAGGAGGAAGAAGAGAAAAGAGGAAGAGGAGGAGGACGAGGAAGACGAGAAAAGAGGAAGAGGAGGAGGAGAAGGAAGAAGAGAAAAGAGGAAGAGGAGGAAAAAGAGAAAAGAAGAAGAGGAGGAGGAGGAGAAAGAAGAGAAAAGAGGAAGAGGAGGAGGAGGAGGAAGACGAGAAAAGAGGAAGAGGAGGAGGAGGAGGAACAGAAAAAGAGGAGGAGGAGGAGGAGGAAGAAGAGAAAAGAGGAAGAGGAGGAGGAAGAGGAAGAAGAGAAAAGAGGAAGAGGAGGAGGAGGAGGAAGAAGAGAAAAGAGGAAGAGGAGGAGGAGGAGGAAGAAGAGAAAAGAGGAAGAGGAGGAGGAGAAGGAAGAAGAGAAAAGAGGAAGAGGAGGAGGAAAAAGAGAAAAGAAGA
>NC_134802.1:56699583-56702083 GCF_046742065.1 Oratosquilla oratoria | reverse complement strand
CCCAGGGCTGAAATAATTTCAGTATCGCTGCGCTGCGAGTCGTTACTCCAAATCTCGTGAGCGGGGAGTTAGGTGTGTGTGTGTGTGTGCGCGTGTAAAGGTCACAGCATTACCATTAGATCGGTCATATACGATCTCTAAGATCTCTCTTTCGGAAGGGAAATAGCTGTCGATCATGAGTCCAACACGTGATCCAAAGACCATGGTGAATCACACACACACACACAAATAAATTAACTAATAAATGAATAAATAAATACAACCATTAACAATCCCCCTCCCCTTCCCCCCTCCCCCCTCATCTCGCCAAGATAGCATCGCTAATTACCCCACAATTAAGCCTCGTTTAGAGGCACCCCAGCCAGAGACTACTGACAATCGGAAACGGGCTAATTGCTGGCCAGGATAGTGTCGGTAATATAGAGGCGCAAGGCCCATGGTCGTGCCCAGGGTTCCCCAGCCAGCTGAATAAAAATTTCTGCGTGAAATGGAATCGATATATAAATGGTCGACCGTACATTTATTAGATCCAATCTTAAAATAATGATAATGATATTAATAATAATAATAATAATAATAATAATAATAATAATAATAATAATAATAATAATAATAATAATAATAATAATAATAATAATAATAATAATAATAATAATAAAATTAATAACAACAACTAGTAATAACAAGAATAATAATAATAATAATAATGATAATAATAATAATAATTACAATGATAATAATGATAATAATAATAATAATTACAATGATAATAATGATAATAACAATAATAACAATGATAATGATAATGATAATAATAATGATAGAATAATAATAATAATAATAATAATAATAATAATAATAATAATAATAATAATAATAATAATAATAATAATAATAATAATAATAATAATAATAATAATAATAATAATAATGATAATAATAATGATGATGATGATAATAATAACCCAACACACGTTGTCACACTTACGAAGTCACTCAACTGATCGTGTTCGTAGACCTCCCAAGGACTGGTCAGTTCGTGAATATCTAAAATCGACCATAAACGACCAGTGCCCTCTTGATACACATTTTTCAACTGCCGGCAGGTGATTTTATTAACATTTAATATATCCTCCCACCCTTTTCCCCAAAATAAGTATCTAAGTATTTAATGATTAAAAATAAGTATTCAGTATATGTATTTTAACTTGAGCTTCTTTGTGTATTAAGATACCAGGACTCTTGGTACCATCTGTACACATCAGGTACTCCCCCCCATCCCCCTATCCCCCACCCCCTTACTCGGTATTCCCCCCTTTCCCCCCTTCCCCCCATCCGCCATACTTGGCACAGTGCCAGTCTACTTTCTCCCCCCTCCCCTCGGTCTCGCTGTCGTCAGGCGATTTTATTTCGTCTCCATGGCAACCTAACCTAACATCCCTCACCACGTCATTATAATTTTTCTTTTTTCTTCTTTTTTTTTCTTCTTTTGTTCTCTCTTCTTTTCTTTATACTTATTCTTTTTCTTTTCTTTTTGTTTTTCTTCTTTTTCTTCTGTTCTCTCTTCTTTTCTTTTTCTGATTTTTCTTTTTTATTTTTCTTCTTCTTTTCTTCTTCCTCTTCTAGTTTTCTTTTCTTTCTGTTACTTCCTCTTTTTTCATTCTTATTTTGTTACTTATTTTTCTCCTTCCTCTTCTTTTCTTTTTCTTTCTCTTTTTCTTTTTAATCTTCTTCTTCTTCTTTCTTTTCCCTCTCGTGTTACAAGGCTTATGTTCAGTACACGGGGACAAAAACTTTTGACAGTGACTGCGCACCGACAAACAAACTTATTATCCCGCCTGTAACACACCCGCCGGGTCGTGACCCAACAACCGACCTTGTCGAAGCCCTGGGTCACCCAGGTCGTGACCTAGGTGACGTCACGTCACGTGATTTAATTTGTCTGCTGGCAGTGTCTGGCAACTGTACTCTAGCGTGGTGAAACATTACCTCTTTAGTATGCAAAACCTAATAAGGTTACACCGGGAGGCGCCTAACGGCTGTGTGTGTGCCAAAGTTTACATAGCTGACATCGATATATATATATATATATATATATATATATATATATATATGTATATATATATATATATGTGTGTATATATATATATATATATATATATATATATATATACATATATATATATACGAGTATATATATATGTACAACACTGAATGGGTCCTAGTGAACAGATTTACATTTATCATCCACAATCTTGATGGCGCAATCGGTTAAGTCACTATCACTTGTCACGTGCTAGCAAAGGTTCGAGTCCTTGGTTGTACCACGTTTCAATTTCTGCATGTATGCCTCCTCGAGTTTCTCGATGTTGATGGCTTAGAATTAAAGTGAATTGTGGTTGATAAATGTGTATATATATATATATATATATATATATATATAGATATATATATATCTTTTTTATACATGGAAAGACATTTTAAGGGAAGAGAGAAACTA
>NC_134802.1:56694790-56699083 GCF_046742065.1 Oratosquilla oratoria | reverse complement strand
CAGGAAAGAGACAGAAGAGAACAGACAGGGACGATACCCGTCTCTTATTATTTTTTTTTTTTTATAAGAAGGCTTTCACATCTTTCGCTTATTTCATTACGTTGTATCAGCTTCTCATAACTACAACTGTCCATAGCATTCTCGGTCCCTGTCCCAACCCATCAACCACAGCTACAGCCCACAGCACCGATCACAGCCCACAGCACATTCCACTTTCCACAGAACCGCCCACAGCACACATCACCGGACACAGCACAGCCCACAGTGCATTCCACAGGTCACAGCACCCTCCATTGTCCACAGCACCTCCCGCAGCCCATAGTGTATTCCACTATCCACAGCATCGTCCACAGCACATAGCACTTTGCCACAGCACATTTCAAAGGTCACAGCACCTATTAGAGCATATTCCATTGTCCACAGCACCACCCGTGTTCCACAGCAGTGCCCACAGCACCCACCACGCCTCCGCCCACCTCCACAGAGATCAGGAAAGAAGCGATGGAGTCGGCCACGCCCACAGAGGCGTGGAGAAAGAGAGAGAGAGAGAGAGAGAGAGAGAGAGAGAGAGAGAGAGAGAGAGAGAGAGAGAGAGAGAAAAGAGAGGAGAGAAGAGGAAGAGAGAGAGAGAGAGAGAGAGAGAGAGAGAGAGAGAGAGAGAGAGAGAGAGAGAGAGAGAGAGAGAGAGAGAGAGAGAAAGAGAGAGAGAGGGAAGAGCGAATGGGGGAAAGGGCAAAAGGGGGAGGAAGGGCGAAGGAGGGGGAGGAAGGGTGAAAGGGAGGACGAAGGGTGAAGGAGTAGGAAGAGAAGGAGGTGATAAAAAGGGAAGAGAGGGAAAGGGGAAGAGGGAATAGGGAAGGCTTGAGGAGAAAGAATTATTGAATGAAAATGAAATGGAGGAAGAGGGGGAGGAGAAGAAAGAACAAGGGAAAGAGGAGGACGGGGAGGAGTAGCGGGAAGAAGGGAGAGGAGAAGGAGAACGGGGAGGAGGAGGAGGAAGAGGAGAAGGAGGAAGGGGAAGGAGGAAGAATGGGAAAAGGAAGAGGAGACAGAAAGATAAAGAGTAAGAAGCTGAGGAAAATGAAGAGAAATGAAAGAAGAAAAATGAAGAGGAAATGGATTATGATTATGAGGAGGAGGAAGAGGAGGGGAAGAGGAGGAGAAGGAGGAGGAGGAAGAGGAGGAAGAGGGGGAGGAAGAGAGAAGGAAGGAGGAGGAGTAAGAGGAGGAGGAGGAAGAGGAGGAGGAAGAATAGAAGAAAGAGAAGAAGGAAGATGAGTAGGAGGAAGAGAAGGGGGAGAAGGAATAGGAGGCAGTGAGGCGAGGACCCCCGGAGGATACAGGAGGAGGTGGAAGAGAGGTATAGAGGAGGAAGAGGGAGGAAGCAGGAGGAAGGAGGAGGGAAGAAGGGAGTAGAGGAGAGGAGGATAAGGAGCAAGAGGAGAATAAGGAGGAAGGGAAGCCGTGATAAGGAGAAAGAGGAGAATAAGGAGGAAGGGAAGGATAAGGAGCAGGAGGATAAGGAGGAGGGGGAGCATATGGAGAAAGGAGGAGGATAAGGAGGAAGTGGAGGATAAAGAGCAGGAGGAGAAGGATAAGGAGGAGGATAAGGAGAAAGAGGAGGATAAGGAGGAAGAGGAGGATAGGAAGCAGGAGGAGGAGGATAAGGCGGAGGAGGAGGAGGATAAGGAGAAGGAGGAGGAGGAGGAGGAGGAGGAGGAGGAGGAGGAGGAGGAGGAGGTTGAGGAGGAAAGACCACACGAGCATAGTCGAGTCGATTGTAATGACCAAACCACGAAAAGTGATCATAACTTTCCCTCCAACTCAAAAAAAAAAAAAAAAAATCCTCTCCCCCCTCCCTCTCCCTCCCTTCTTCCCTTTCCCTCCCATCCACTCCCTACCTCCTATCTCCTCCCCTGTGTCCCTACCTTCTTTCCCTTCCTTCCCATCCCCTCCCTTCCTCCCTCCCCTCTCCTCCCTTCCCACTCCCCTCCCCTCACCCCCATTCCTCCCTTCAAATCTCTCACCCCTCCTTCTCCCCCTTCTTCCCTTTCCCTCCAGACCTTCCCTCCCTTCCCTTCTTCCCTCCCCTCTCCTCCCTTCCCACTCCCCTCCCCTCACCCCCATTCCTTCCTTCACCTCCCTCACCCCCTCCTTCTCTCCCTTCTTCCCTTTCCCTCCATTCCTCCATCCCATATCCTCCCCTTCCCCTCCCTTCCTCACTCCCTACCCACCCTCCTTTCACTAATCCCCTTACCTACCACCCCCCTCCCTCCCTTTCCTCCCACTTCCTCCCACCCTAATCCCCTTCGTCCTCTTTCCCTGAGCACATGCTCCCTCCCCCCCGCTCCCCCCGCTCCCTCACCCCTCCCCTCCGCTCCCTCCCTCCCTTAAACCACTTCCTTCCCAAACCCACAAACTGCCAATTGCGTTATCTCTTTCTTTTACGACCTGGGGGAAGGAAAAGGAAGAGAAGGAGGAGGAGGAGGAGCAGGAGGAGGAGAAGGAGGAGCAGGAGGAGGAGAAGGAGGAGGAGGAGGAGGAGGAGGACGAGGAAGAGGAGGACGAGGAGAACAACGAGGAAGAGAAAGGGGGCAAGGAGAAGGAGGAGGAGGAGGAGGAGGAGGAGGAAGAGGAGGAGGAGGAGGAAGAGGAGGAGGAGGACGAGGGGAAGGGTGAGGATGAGAGGGGAAGAATGGGAAGAAAGAGAAGGAGGAGGAGGAGGAGGAGGAGGAGGAGGAGGAGGAGGAGTAGGAGGAGGAAGAAGAGGAGGAGGACGAGGGGAAGGGTGAGGATGAGAGGGGGAGAATGAGAAGAAGGAAGAAGAGAAGGAAAGGGAGGAGGAAGAGGAAAAGGAAGAAGAGGGTGAGGGTGAGGATGAGGAGAGAATGGGAAGAACGAAAAATAGGAGGAGGAAAGGAAGGAAGAAGAGGAAAAGGAAGATGAGGAGCAAGAGGACGAGAAGGAAGAGAAGAAAAGGGAGGAGGAGGAGGAGGAGAGAGGGAGGAGGAGAGAGAGAGGGAGGAGGAGAGAGAGAGGAGGAGGAGGTGGAGGAGGAGAGAGAGGAGGTATGAGAAGTTGGACGAGAAGGAAAAATGACAGTAGGAGGATAAAGAGGAGGAAAAGGAGAAGAAAAGGGAAAAGGAGTGGTAGGATAAAGAGGAGGAGAGGAGGAGGAAAATGAAGAGAAGAAGGAGGAGAGGAGGAGGAAAATGAAAAGAAGGAGGAGGAGGGGAGGAGAAGGAGGTGAATGAAAAGAAGGAGAAGGGAGAGGAGTAGGAGGAAGAGGAAGAGGAAGAAAAGGAAGAGGAGGAAGAAGAGGAAGAGGAGGAGGAGGAGGAATAAGTTTGTTACCACGCATACGTAGTATTTGTTACTTGGCATTCGATATATTTTTTCTTCAAAACACAAACCTAAAAAAAATTCACTGCAAAATAAACACTATGTACAAAAATACAAAAAAGACTGAGCCCTGCTAACTCCATTCACAGCTGTTCCGAGGCTTTTGTCAACAGCTGTACCATCACCAACCACCACAGCTGTCCGTCTTGGCCCACAGCTACGCCGGTTTTTTTGCCCCATGTGCCCCATCCAATGGGTTGAAGGGGAAGCTGGGTAGAGAGGTGATGGCGCACCGCTGCCGAATTCCCTCTGACTCCCCAAGTGGAGTCTCCTGTTGCTGAGAGTAGCTAATCTGCATAAGGAGCCATCACACTGGGCTATTTTTCCTCCGACATCCTACCTCCAACTTCCATTTGAATAACTAGAATATGACCTCGTATACAGAAATCTAGATTTCTCTGAGAACTTTTCAAAGGATTGCAAAGGCGGAGCATGCCGACAGGAGACCTTTTGGTCCATATCTAGGTCGGATGCGAAAAAAAATCATAATAATAATAAAATCAATAAAAACTATAATAATGTAAATAACAAATAAAATACATAAATAAATGCATAGGTATAGTTAGATAATAAACAAACAGGTAAATAGTAAATAATAATAAATTGACATATAACTAATAATAAATGAAAATCAAACAGACAAATGATAACAAAACAAAAACAAATAATATAAAATATTATGTCTAACATTCGTCTAGGTTCATAATCTCTTAGTTCATCATTCAGCTTTGCTATATATAACGGAAAGATAATTTGATACTTAGAAAATTGAAAAATTAAATATTTTAACCAAAATATTTTTTACTCAAACGAAATCTCAATGGTTGGCGCTGATGATGGCCCTGGAAGCCCAGTGTGATGACCTTTTTAGAAGACGAAGAGTTGCCCCTT
>NC_134802.1:56679790-56689790 GCF_046742065.1 Oratosquilla oratoria | reverse complement strand
TATACTTTTATTTCATAGCCGTTTGTTTTATTTATTTACTTATATTATTTATTTATATATCATTTATTTATCTATATATCATTTATATTATTTATTTATTCATATTTCTATTTCATAGTTATTTGTTTTATTTATTTATTTATTTATATACTATTCATAATATTTATTAATATTTTTATTTCATAGCCATTTGTTTTACATGATTCATTTATTAACTAATTTATCTATTTATTCATTTATTCATCTGTTTACATATTTATTAGATATATATATTTCTTCTAATTTATGTCCATTTTACTTCCAATATACATAATCCAAATGTCCACGTTCATAACACTAAATATACACAATAGAATCATCACAATAACTAGAATCTATGTACATATATATAACGTTCGATTAAGTACAATGTACTTGTTTGTACTTGCACGTACTTCGTATTTTTCAAGTACTTTGGGCCTTCGTACAATTATAAGTACAAGTAATACTGAATTTTTAAATTTCAGGCACAAGTACATGAAAGTGTGTACTTAAGTACAAGTACAATTACATGTACTACAAGGGCTTCAGTATGTGAAAGCGTGTACTTAAGTACAAGTACAATTACATGTATTACTTGGACTTAAGTACATGAAAATATGTACTCAAGTCCAAGTACAATTACATGTACTACTTGGTCTTAAGTACATGAAAATCTGTACTAAGTACAAGTACAATTACATGTACGACGTGAAAATGTGTACTCAAGTACAAGTACAATCACATGTACTACTTGGACTTAAGTACTTGAAAATCTGTACTTAAATACAAGTACAATTACATGTACTACTTGGACTTAAGTGCTTGAAAACCTGTATTTAAGTACATGTACAATTACATGTATTTGAATCCAACCCTGGACAACAAACTTAAGGCCTCATCTGTACGTACATACTTCCTCTGCCGCCAGACGATTTTATTCAACTCGAAGAACACAAGACTGCAAGAGACCTTGAGGCCTACATTAGGCAGTTCCATATCCCTTACCACCTGTCACCCCCATCTATAAAGTTATCTAATGTTCTCCTAAAATTACTGATAGTTTCAGCGCTCACTAACTACATGGTTGTTAAGTTTATTCCATTCGTTAACTACTCTATAGGTAAACTAATTCTTGCCTATTTCCTTCCCTAAATTGGTCCTACCCCATCGCGTAAGGGCAAGCAGCTTGACTCTGTAAAAATAATATCATTTACTATTTATCTGTTTTTTGATTATTTAACTATACCGATGCATTTATTTAATCATTTTATTATTTATATCATTATATTCTTGTTTATTTATTTTGCATTCTATTTATTATTATTCATATTATCATCACTACCTACGAGTACACTATTGTCATCACCATTACCACCAACACCATCATCATCGTCACCATCATCTTCATCATTGCTGTCTTCATCATAGTCATCATCATCGCTACCACCACCATCATGATGATGATGATGATGATGATCATCATCATCACCACCACCATTATCATCACCACTACCATTATGATGATAATGACCATCATCATCATCGTCATCATTATCATCGTCCTCGTCGTCACCATCATCATCATCATCATCATCATCATCATCATCATTTTGACAACAGGGAAGATTGCGACCGGAGGTCAATATACAATCCACAGCTCCCTCCACCTCCACCTCCCCCTACTCGTCCCCCTCCACCTTGCCCTCCCCTTCCTACTCCACCTTCCCCTCTATCTTCCCTTCCACCTTCATCTCCAACTTTCCTTCCCCATTCCCTCCCCTTTCCCCTCCTCCTCCTCTTCCAATCCATCTCCCCCTCCACCTTCCCCTCCATCTCCCCTCCACCTCCCCACCTGCTTCCTCCACCTTCCCTTACCCACCTGCCCCTCCTCCTCCTCCTCTCCCCCTCCACCTTCCCTTACCCATCAGCCCCCTCCACCTCTCCCTCTCCCCCTCCCCCTCCCCTTCCACCGCCGGCGATGACCCAAAACTCTTGTGCTCCGAGCGGCGTCGGCGGAGGGTGAGAGCGTGGGAGGTCGCAGCAGGTCGTTCTCACCACCAGCAGCAGGTCGTTCGCCGAGGGTTCTATGGTCGCCAGCGCCTTCAAGACACCCAATTCCCCCCCCCCAATACACAAATAAAATGACGTCAGATTAGTGACGTCATCAAATAAATTATGACGTCATATTTCACTGACGTCATGAATCATACAATGACGTCAGAGATCTGCGACGTTATTAGATAAAATATGACGTCAGAGTTCCCTGACGTCATAACTCGTACAATGACTTCACGGATCCGTGACGTCACTATTCTCCAAATAGAAAAAGGAAAATTATCAAACATTCTTCGCCTTCTCTTTGCCCAAAGACACATGAATGACCATATGGCACCGGAGCAACGTCACTGAATAATCATATTTCATTCAGCTCTCGAAGAAGTTAATTAATACTTAGGGGCGTGGCTGTGGAGGCGAAGGAAGTGGAGGCTGAGTTCGAGGTGGAGGAGGTGGAAGAAGTGGAGGAGGTGGAAGTGGAGATGGAGTGGAAGTGTACATATATATATATATATATATATATATATATATATATATATATATATGTGTGTGTGTGTGTGTGTGTGTGTGTGTGTGTGTGTGTGTGTGTGTGTGTGTGTGCGTGTGTGTGTGCTGTCTCTCACCAACTTGTTATCACTGACCCACTATTACTAACTCGCTACCACTAACTTTCTACACTTAATCGTTATTACTAACCCGCAATCGCCCACCACTACCACTAACTCGCTATTACTAGTCGTTACCACTAACTTACACTAACCCGTTACCACTTCATCATTATTACTAACTCGTTACCACTATCACAACCACTAACTTCTACCACTAACTCTCTACTATAATCTACCCCTATCTATACTATCTACCATTAACTCTCTACCACTATCTACCAGTATCTACCAATAACTCTCTCCCACTAACTCCCCACCATTAACCCTCTCTACCACTAACTTTCTACCACGATCTACCACTCTCTCCCACTAACTCCCTACCACTAACTCTCTCCCACTAACTCCCTACCATTAACCCACTCTACCACTAACTTTCTACCAGTATCTACCACTAACTCTCTCTCACTAACTCCCTATCGCTAACCCTCTCTACCCCTAATTCTACCACTAACTTTCTACTAGTATTTACATCTAACTCTCTCCCACTAACTCCCTACCACTAACCCTACCACTAACTCTCTACCAGTATCTACTACTAACTCTCTCCCACTAACTCCCTACCACTAATCCTCTCTACCACTCTCTACCAGTATCTACCACTAACCCTCTCTCCCACTAACTCTCTCTACCACTAACTCCTAATCACTAACTGGCAATCACCAGCTTGTCGAACATCAGGATTAAAGAAAAGTGAAACCTGGTGTAAGTGGGTTTTATCTTAGAAGAACATTTGTTGGCCACAGTCACGACACTGAAGGTCTACACACACGTGTGTACGCGTGTGCGTGTATGTACGTGTGTGAGCGTGTGTGTACGTGTGTGTACGTGTGTGTACGTGTGTGTGTGTGTGTGTGTGTGTGTGTGTGTGTGTGTGTGTGTGTGTGTGTGTGTGTGTGTGTGTGTGTGTGTGAGTGAGTGAGTGAGTGAGTGAGTGAGTGAGTGACTGTGTGTGTGTGTGGATATTACCTAACACCAATTACCTAGTATACACATATACATAATCATGTGTATGTACGTGTGTGTGTGTGTGTGTGTGTGTGTGTGTGTGTGTGTGTGTGTGTGTGTGTGTGTGTGTGTGTGTGTGTGTGTGAGTGAGTGAGTGAGTGACTGTGTGTGTGGATATTACCTAACACCAATTACCTAGTATACACATATACATAATCGTGTGTATGTACGTGTGTGTGTGTGTGTGTGTGTGTGTGTGTGTGTGTGTGTGTGTGTGTGTGTGTGTGTGTGTGTGTGTGTGTGTGTGTGTGTGTGTGTGTGTGTGTGTGTGTGTGTTTACTTAATACCAATTACCTAGTATACATACATACATAATCATGTATATATAAACACACGCTTGTACATATACATGCACATTAAATATTTGCATACACGCACACACACACACCCATACACACACACACGCACACACACAGATACACACACACCCTATGTATGTAAATCAGTGCTTGCATAATGAAACTTACATAGAAGGACTTTGTACCTTAGGCGAATACATATACATATGTGTGGACTGTGTGATGGAAGACAGGAGGAGAATGTGGATGAAAGGTGGATGACAGGATAATGTGGATAAAAAGTGGATGGATGGGTGGATGTATGGATGATGGGGGAATGGGGTGGATGAGTAAATGAGTGGACGAGTGGACATGTGGGACAGTGGATAAGTTGACATGTGGAGTGGATGAAAGAACAGGAAGAATGGACGAGTGGTCAGGTGGAAGAGTGGAGGGGTTGACTGGAGGAAGAGTGGATGAGTGGAAGAGGTGACACAGGAACATATGGACAGGTGGATGAGTGACATGGATGAGTGGATGAGTGGACTAGTGGATGTGTGGAAGGGATGACACAGTAACATATGATCAGGTGGATGAGGGGGCGGATGAGTGAAAGGGATGACACAGGAACATGTGGACAGGTGGATGAGTGAAACGGATGAGTGGATGTGTGGATGAGTGAGAGGGATGACACAGGAACATGTGGACAGGTGGATGGGTGAGATGGATGAGTGGACGAGAGTGGATGTGTGGATGTTTCATGCAAGTACAGGAATTTCAGTCAGCCGAGATTCGACCTCGGGACAAAAAAAAAAAAAAAAAAAAATTGTCCCACAGTGACCGGGTCACCATATTGACCCGAGGTCATCTTGGGTCAAGACGTTATCACACTGGGCTATTTTTCCTCCGACTGTTGGAGGAATCTGAATATATGCTGGAGGAAAATAATTTTGCTCCAGCATGTCAAATGACACAGGGATTTGACGGCGGAAAAAGTGCTGGAGGTTGGAGGAAAAATAGCCCAGTGTGATTCGTTAGAGATGAGGGGTTTATGGTAGAGAGAGTACATATTGTACAAAGAGTACAGGCAACATTAGTGCACACATTTCTATCCAATACTGTAAATTCGTCTGACCAGAAACGATACTGACACACACACACGGACACACACACACACACACACACACACACACACACACACACACACACACACACACACATATATATATATATATATATATATATATTTTTTTTTTTTTTTTTTTTTTTTTTTTTCAAATTATCCATATGGTACATATTTTTTGTATTTTTGTATACCTATGGACACATGTACAATATGTATATATATGTATACACGTTCATGCACATATATCATATATACAGTATATACATATATGTATGTATGTGTGTGTATATCTATGTACATATATACGTATATACATGTATACGCGTACAAACATATATGTTATATATACAGTATATACATATATGTGTGTATATTTATGTACATATATACGTATAAACATGTAAACATGTACACGTATATACATGTATACATATACACGCACATGTAAACATATATGCGTACAGTGGACATGGGAAGACAATATAAGAGAACTTGAGCGTAGAGTAAAACAGACCAAATATTTTGGTCTGTCAGACTACAAAAAAGGTCTGAATACGATCATGGGCTGCCTAGTCCTTTTTTCCTTGTTCGCTACAAAGGAGACAAAGAAAAAAGCCTCCTACCACTAAGAATCTAGAATTTCACTAATTTCGTTAGGTTGTACTTAAGTATGGATTCTATAAACTTTACTAGATCACTAGTAACTTCACTAGAAATTAAGTATCTAGGAATTCACTTAATTACAGATTCTATAAATAAACTTTACTAGATTACTAGTAACTAAAAATCTAGAATTTCATTGATTTCATTAGGCAGTATAGATTCTATAAATAAACTTTACTAGATCACTAGTAACTTCACTAGAAAGCTAGTTAGTTAAATCATCCTAACTAGATAACTAGGTTAACTTACGCGCGCGCGCGCGCGTGTGTGTGTGTGTGTGTGTGTGTGTATGTGTGTCTGTGTCTGTGTATTCACCTTGGTCTTTGGATCACGTGTTGGACTCGTGATCGACAGCTATTTCCCTCTCGGAAGAGAGCTCAGAGCTCGTATGACCGATCTATGGGTAATGCTATGACCTTTCACACACACACACACACACAACTCCCCGCCCACTAGAGTCAGAGTAACGGCCCGAAGCACAGCGATACCGAAATAATTTCGGCCCTGGGCAGGATTCGAACTGGGTACTGCGAGCACCACCGTACTTCCCAGTCCAGCTCTCTACCACCGCGCCACCGAGTCGTGGTGTGTGTGTGTCTGTGAGTGTGAGTGTGTGCGAGCGCGCGCGCGTGTGATCGCTTTCTAAATACAAAGTACCTATGTATCAAATCTGTTAATTTTTTATTCAAAAGCGCCTGATGTGCTGCAACATGGACAGGGTTGGGTGGACTGTGTGTATCTGGATCCGAGGTAGACTTCCGATCAGATATAACAGAGACGTTTAAAGTGGAAGTTGGAACATACAAGAGCGTGTGAAGTTTCGACAAATGGAAAGAATTGATTTATTAATGTCAACGAATGGAATAAACTTAGTAACCATGTAGTTATCGGTCGTTTGAAGAAACGGTTAGACAATTTTATGGATGGGGATGACAGGTGGAACTGCCTAGTGTAGGCCTTATGGTCTCTTGCAGTCTCCTTCATTTTTATGTTCTTATGAGTAATTGGCTCCATTACTGGGACTCGAACCCTTGTTTCATGAATTGTTTACCACAAGGGAAGGATGCTACCATTGAGCTCTGCAGGACGTGCTAAAAGGAATGTTCTACAAAGGATTACAAAGGAATTACAAAAGCGGAGCATGCCGACAGGAGACCTTTTGGTCCATAACTAGGTCGGATGCGGAAAAAATACAATAGAAATAAAATAAAAAATATAATAATATAAATAATAATACATAAAATAAATAAATGCATAGGTATAGTTAAATGATAAACAAACAGGTAAATAGTAAATAATAATAAATTGGCAGGTAACTGATAATAAATGGAAATCAAGCAAATAATAATAAACAGACAAATGATAACAATGTTCCAGAACTTGTCCTACACATTCCCCGACATCAACTCGTACGATTGAGTATGTTGTCTTAATGTTCTGAATAAAAGATACGATGAAATGAAGACATTATTCTTTGCCTTGTGAGTTGACGTCGGGGAATGATTAGGACAAGATTCAGAACATTTCTTTTGTACGTCCTGAATAGCACGATGGTAGAGTCCTTGCCTTGTGGTCAACAGACACTCAATCAAAGGTTCGAGTCCCGCTGGGAGGAATAGTTAGTCAAATAAACAGATGACCTGAAAGGGAGATTTCTGAAATTATTCCGTAGACTGAAATCTTGATTGAACAGAATAATTCAGCCAAGACCAATTCCAGTATACAACGTTCCGGTAAATCGAATTTCCGTTATACCTCGATATAACGGACTTTTTCCGCAATACCGGTAGAATTTGCTCTTTTTTACTTGCGTTACCACACTGGAATTCTTTATTCCATTACAACAAGCTTTCCGGTTAACTGAATTCCGTTATATTGATATCGCAAGTTAACAACACAACGGACTGGATGAAGGTTACGATAACCTGTTTCCAGCTTTCCAGACGACACCAGAAGTAAAGAAAAAAGAAAAAAGAATAAAATAAAATAAAAATAAATAGAATAAAATAAAATAAAAAATAAAAGAAGAAGACTGTTAATTGCTACAAGAAGATCTATAATTGGAGCCTGAAGTAAGAAAATTAATCTAATAAAAAATAATTATAGGTAAAAGTAAAAGTAGAGCTTTGCAATGTTAAACAATGGGAAATGAAACAATAACAAAACAAAGGACATACACTATACAGTGTATATATATATATATATATATATATTATATATATATATATACAGTATATATACATATATATATATATATATACATACATAATATATACATATATATATATATATATATATATATATATATTTACATATATATTAGTAAACTTAGAGTTCAGGTTTTCATTCATACATTTTCTATTGAATATCACAGCATATTCAGCGTTGGTGATATTTTTCTTTAGACTTTCTACTCTCCTCACTATTCTCTCCCGTTCTCATAGAAGAAAATAGTGAGAAGGGTATAAAGTCTAAAGAAAAAGTTCACCAACACTGAATATGCTGTGATATCCAATAGAAAAAATATATATACATACACATACGCACACACACATACACACACACGTACACACACGCACACACACACACACACACACACACACATACACACAAAGACGTCATTCAAACCAGCACCTTTGTTCAGACTCACTGAACTTGGGGACTGTTAAACATCTGTGACGGGCGAACGCCTATAAATAAACACCTTTACATAATATACTTCCATTCAAAGCCGAGTGGGCGACCCTGTGTCAGCCCAGCGAAGCGCCAAATGAATTAAATGCAACTTTCTCTCATACATTTTTTTTTTCTTCGGGCGCAGTGGGCAACCCGCCGCCACCTGCGCAAACGCTCCTTCTTCGCTGCGCGCGCATCGCTTGACTGCGCAGTGCCGTGCGCAAGGGGCCCAAATGTCGCAAGTGGGCAAAAACGCTATTAGGTCGAGAGTGGGGTGAGGAGGGAAGGTGGGAGAGTGGGAGAGGGGGAGAGGGGTATAAGTAGGAGGTGGGAGGAGGGGAGAGGGAAGGGGAGGGGAGGGGAGGAAGGGGGAAAGGGGGAGGGGGAGGGGGAGGGGAGAGGGAAGAGGAGGGGGAAAGGGAGAGGGGGAGGGAAGGGGGAAATGGAGAGGGGGAGGGGAGGAGGAAA
Organism: Oratosquilla oratoria; assembly: GCF_046742065.1. Taxonomy (NCBI): domain Eukaryota; kingdom Metazoa; phylum Arthropoda; class Malacostraca; order Stomatopoda; family Squillidae; genus Oratosquilla; species Oratosquilla oratoria. Next base: position 56,680,830 of record NC_134802.1, on the reverse strand, counting down.
AGGGGGAGGGAGGAGGTGGGAGGAGGGGAGAGGGAAGGGGAGGATAGGGGGAAGGGAGGGGGAGGAAGTGGGGAAAAGGGGAGGGGGAGGAATTGAGAAAAGGAGAGGGGAGGAAGAAAGGGAGAGAGGGGGAGGGAAGAAAAGGGGAAGGGGGAGGGAGGTGGTGGGAGGAGGAAAGGGGGAGGAGATATGAGAGACGGAAAGGAGGGGAGAAGCTGAGGGGAGAGGGGGAGTGGGAGAGGGGGAGTGGGAGGAGATGGGAGATGGGGAGGGGGAGGAGATGGGAGATGAGGAGAGGGAGATATGAGAAGGGGAACGGAGGGGAGAGGATGAGGAGGAGGGGAGAGGGGGAGAGGGGGAGGGGGGAGGGGGAGAGGGGGAGGGGGAGAGGGGGAGAGAGGGGGAGGACCAGCCCCTCTGCAATGAATATTCCCCCCCTTTAGTGCCACCTGGCGCCGCGGATTTCGTTTGTTCTGTCGCCGGACGATTTTATTCACCCGAAGGAAGCGTCACGGTTGCCTAAGGATCAGGAATATCTCAAACCCTTTTCACCGTGGCCGGTTAATTAGGGGCCCCGGGTCTAGACACACACACACACACACACACACACACACACACACACACACACACACACACACACACACACACACACACGCACGCACGCACATAGTGCCTCTTGGTGACCCGAAGTCTTGCGACCCGGCTCGACCTCTCCTCCTCCTCCTCCTCCTCTTCTTACTCCTCCTCCTGTTTCTCCTTCTCCTCTTTCTCTTCCTCCTCCTCCTCCTCCTCTTCCTCCAAGAACCAAACCAATCCCTACCGTACCTCCTCCTCCTTCAATATGAGGAGAAGGGGAAGAGGGAGGAGGAGGTGGATGGCGGAGGAGGAGGAGGAGCAGAAGGAGGAGGAAGAGGAGGAGGAGGAGGAGGAGGAGGAGGAGGAGGAGGATGAGGAGGAGGATGGCGGAGGAGGAGGAGGAGACCCCAAAATAAAGGAACCAACCTAGGGGACTCCCTTTATATACATGATTCTAAGGCCCG
>NC_134802.1:56657290-56674790 GCF_046742065.1 Oratosquilla oratoria | reverse complement strand
ATTGTGATCACAAGTTTCGAATACACAAAAGAATACAACAGAAATACATTTCCTTACAGATCGATACAATTTCCAGTAGAGGATTTGTCTCACAATAAAATGTATTTTCTTCCATAATATGAGATACCAAATGCAGCAACAACTGTTATATTCACTTAAAGAATACTAGAGAATAATCTAGAGCATTGGTTTCCTAAACTATATTCCAGCAGACCCACATGCCTCCCCCTCCACACCTTTTTGGTATTTATATGAAACTACATTATATATATACATATATATAGATATATATATATATATATATATATATAATGTATATATATATATATATATATATATATATATATATATATTAATAGAAAACGGGTTGGGGTTATTGATAGAATTACGAGTATACCCAGCACGTATGTAACGGTAGATACTTACTCCTCCCCACCCCTTTTGTATTTGAATGAAATTATATATATATATATATATATATATATATATATATATATATATATATATATATATATATATATATATATATATATATATATTCATCTCCATAGAAAATGGGTTGGGGTGACCGACAGAATTATCCTTTGCACACATACAACGATAGATACTTGCCTTTGGAATAACTTCATTATTCTTAATAAACAACAATTCTTTACCACGTGATTTCACGGTTCCCCCTTGTATCCCCATCATGCCTATCTTGGGGGTCGCGCCCCCTAGTTTGGAAACGAATGTTCTAGGACTTCTAGTCGCAGCTACTACGAGCAGAACGTCAATGCAAGACCACCTGACTATCCCTTGCAGGGTGATACAGCCTTCGTTCCTCACTGTGTGTACTTTGGTTAAAGGTTGTATATATGGTGAAAAGTGCATGTGGTTCACTATGGTCTTGAATCACGTGTTGGACTCGTGATCGGCAGATTTTACCCTCCCGGTTGGGAGCTAAGAGATCATATATGGCCCGACCTGTGGGTAATACTGTGCCCTTACACACACGCACACACAAACATATACACACAAACTCCTTGCCCACCAGAGGTAGGGTAACGGCTTTTCAGCTCTGGGCGGAGACACGAACTCAGACCGCTGAGTTAGTAGTCAAGCGCGGTACCACTACACCAGAAGCCGGGCGCGTTGGAATAAATTTGCGGTGTAGCCAAGTATATTTCATTTTGCCATACTGACTAATACAATAGTGTATTTCAATATATGGGACACTGAAATTTGACGGTAATTTTTTACAAGAGCACACCTATGCGATAAAGTAATAGAAAATTAAATAATAATTCTGTAAATTATAATACATCAACGTTATATACGTTAGTCTTGGCGGAAATCAATAATTGAAAAAGTTGCTTAAAAGCTATAAATGAACAAACATAGCCGCTTTGACTACTCGAGTGACCATCTTTGTTTTGGTAGAGGCTGAGGTCGAAGAAATTAAAGTATGATAAATTCGTCTATTCTAACCCAACCTAACCTACCTACCCTAACTTGCTTTTGGTAAAGCGGTACTTGTAATTCTAGAAGTCATCAGGCCGTCGTTGTTGTCTTCGACTTCTAAATCTATCAAAACAAAGATGGCGTCGAAAGGAGTCGACGCGACTTCGTTCGTTTCTGCATAGCTTTTAGCAACTTTTTTTATGTTGATTTCCGACAGGAAAAATATCTATTACATTGATGTATTATAATTTACAAAATTTATATTCAATTTTCTAATGCTATACCCCGTAGATGTGCACTTCTAAAAAAAAAAAAACTCTTAATATTATGACTGTTCTCAATCTCCCAACTAGAGAAAAACTTGCACTCAAATAAAGACAAAAGTGATTACAATTGCGCTCAATAGATGGCTCTGCCCTGACCAGGATATCAAAGGATTATTTTTATATTTATATGCATGTATTTATACTTGTGGCATGCAACTGTGGGCCGAATATGCACTACAGATAAGGGTAATATTCCTGTACGATATTTTAATTTTCTCAGGCTTTATGACATAGGAAATTAATTATTTCATAGTTTGATTTAACTTCTTTTCCTAGTTTCCTTAATCAATAACATAATCTTTTTAAATTCATCAAACTCATTTTGTGCTATTTCATTCGTATAATTTCGTAAAGTCTATTAATAATCTAAAACAGTAGAAATGTTAATGTATGTCAATAATTCTCGTCAAATGTCGATTTACTTCTTACCTGTGTTTGTTGGTCCATTTTCACAATTCCTGTCTTTTCTCTATGTTCACTTAAATCATTAGATCGCTTTTCATTAATTCGAAAATTCATTACATCAGTATCACTGTCACAGCCACTTTCATATTACATTTTCACATCCTTCACTGTCACTATCTGTCATTATTTACAAAATTAAAAAACAAATGAGCATCGAGTACGTTTTCTATGATAGTTTACGTTTCAGAGTTGAAAAGTTTGAATAAATAGATGACAAAAATAGATATATTATTATAAACAGAATAAAATAATATGAATATATTAAAAAGAATAAATTTATATTCACAGAAATATTGTTATTATTTGAATTTCAGATGGGCAGGCCAAGCAACGTTGATTACAAAAATGGCTGACACTATCGTCGTTCCTTCTTGTCCTGATCAAAGTGAGTAAGCGTTCCCCCAAGCTAATAAAACACTTCCATAAGAGGAGAATAAACAAAATTTATTTGTGTGCTTAAGTTAGTTAATTATTATTCATCAACCCTGTGGGAAGAGCAAAATGCTAGTAAACATTAATCACTGTCGTTTTAGGGTTGTGTTGCCAAGTAGCGGGCATAGAGATTATTATTAATCATATCGTCTATTGATTTTTCAATCCAAAGTTTAGACATTTTCTCAGCATTTTCTGAGTATGTTTGAATACTTTCTTCTATACAGACTGGTCTATTTACGTTTTTATCAGTTTTGAATTTATGATAATCATAATGTGCGTATGTATGTTGGACAGTGCATTATAACACATCTGAGTTTAGCGTTTAAAAATTAACCTTCTCGATTTTACAAAAAATATATATATATTTTGAAAATACGATAAAATTTCTTAATGTGAGATAAAAAAATTATATTCGATTCTTTATTGTAAGATAACTAATAATTAGTGTTTCTACTCTCATTTAGTTATCATATTGGGCTTCTACGGAACCATCGCCGACTGTTGAGAGTTCGTTTGAGTGAAAACGACTTCGGTTACAATATTTGAATTTTCAAATTTACAAATCATCTTTCCGTTATATATAGCAAAGCTGAATGATGAGTTGCGAGATTGTAAACTTATACAAATGTTAGACATACTCTTGAAATGTTCTTAGAAAATTCTAGATTTACAGCCCAGTGTGATAACCCGTTTACAAATAATGAGTCACAGAAAACGTAGAGTCCCATAGATGTTGAAGAAGTGTAACAGAAGTGTGAAATTGTAGAATTAACAAAAAGAAAATGGAAGATGTTTACAAGTGCAATGAGATTAAGGAATAATACAAGCAAAGAGAAATTGAAAATAGAAATACGGAAGAAAATAGAGAGATATTAAGAAATATGAGACGACAAAAAAAAAAGACGAGAAAGAAGAAGAAAAAGAAGATAAACAAAGCAAAGCATATAAACAAGATGGAGTAGGGAGAGAAATAGAATAAAAATAATAAATAAAATAAATAAACAAACAAATATAATAAATAAATAAATAAATAAATACACAAATAAATAAATTAAATAAGAATTAAATGTCACTGTTTGTTTTGCTCTGTCCACCGCTAGGTGATTTTATTCACCCCTCCCACGCCCCCCTCCCACCTTTCCCAGCCCCTTCCACCTCTTCCACCCACTCCCACCCCTTCCACCTCTTCCACCCCCTTCCACCTCTTCCACCCACTCCCACCCCTTCCACCTCTTCCACCCCTTCCACCCCCTTCCACCTCTTTCACCCTCTTCCACCCTTTCCACCCCTTCCACCTCTTCCACCCCCTTCCACCTCTCCCACCCCCTCCCACCTCTCCCACCCCTCCTACCCCCTCCACCATCCCCCCATCCCCCACACACAACTCCTCCCCCCCAACCTCCCAAATCAATTTCCATTCCGTCTACCTTTTCTATTTGACCATCTGTCTCATTAGACCTGTCAGTACCGTCTAGGCCTACCGTCTATCATTGCCATATGTCAAGACGTTTTCTAGATGCATAACATAGTCGCAAATTAGCGGACATTTTAGGTGACCCAAATTATATCATAGTTACGTAAATATACAATTTTCTTTTGATTATATGATATTATAATTACAACAGCATCTCAATAGTAATAAGACATACGTACATGTATACATACATACATACATACATACATACATACATACATACATACATACATACTTCTATACATACATGCATACACACATACATATATACATACATATATACATACACACATACATACATACATATACCGGTATACATACATACATACATGCATACACATACATACATACATACATACACACATACGTACATACATACATACATACATACACACATACGTACATACATACATACATGCATACACACATACATACATACACACATACGTACATACATACATACATACATTCATACATACATACATACGTACATACACACATACATACATACATATATACACACATACGTACATACATTCATACATACGTATATACATACATACATACATTCATACATACATACACACATACATACAGACAGAAAATATTTTTCCCTTAATTAGTGGAGATGACCTCCAGCTGTGGCGTGTTAGGTCTCGTCCCCGCCTCGGAAGTACAAAGCCCCAGGTTCGATCCTCAACGGCTAAGTTGTGTCCATCACAGTGTGACATAACCACTTTCCGTTTTCTATGACACTCCATGGAGAACCAACCCGCACTCCGGTCTTCAATGAACCCGAGGAAACCCCTCTTAATCATCCTCCTCCTTCTCCTCCTCCTCCTCCTCATCTTCCTCCTCCTCCTCCCCCTCTTCTTCCTCCTCTTCTTCCTCCTCCTTCTCCTCCTCTACTTTCTCTTCTATCTGTTCCTTATCCTCCTCTTCCTCCTCTTCCTCCTCTTCCTCCTCCTTCTCCTCCTCCTTTTCTTCCTCCTCCTTCTCCTCCTCCTCTACTTCCTCTTCTATCTGTTCCTTCTCCTCCTTCTCTTCCACCTCTTCCTCCTCCTTCTCCTCCTTTTCTTCTTCCTCTTCCTTCTCCTCCTCTACTTCCTCTTCTATCTGTTCCTTCTCCTCCTTCTCTTCCTCCTCTTCCTCCTCCTTCTCCTCCTCCTCCTCTTCTTCCTCTTCCTTCTCTTCATCTTTCTCCCACTCCTTCACCTATTTTCTCTCCTCTTCTTACTTTTCTCCTCCTCCTCCTCCTCCTCCTCCTCCTCTCACCCTTCTCCCCCTCTCCACCTCCCCCTCTCCCCTCTTCACCCACCCCTCCCCCTCTCCTTCTTTCCACCCTTCCCCTCTCCCCTCTCCACCCTCCCCCTCTCCACCCTCTCCACCCTCCCCCTCTCCACCCTCCCCCACTTCCCCTCTCCACCCTCCCCCACTCCCCCTCTCCACCGTCCCCCACTCCCCTCTCCACCGTCCCCCACTCCCCACTCCACCCTCCCCTCTCCCCCTCTCCCCTTTCCACCCCGTCTCACCCTCTCCCCCTTTCCACCCCGTCTCCCCCTCTCCAAATTCCCCTCTCCTCCTCCATGTCTCCACCCTCCCCTCCTCCTCCTCCCCGTCTCCACCCTCCTCCTCTCCCCCTCACCCTCTCCCTCTATCACCCTCTTACCCTCTCCCTCTCTCCTCACCATCTCCTCTACCACCCTCTTCCCTCCCTCTCTCCCCCTCCCCCTTCCCCTCCCCCCACCTTTTTACCCTCATCCTCTTCCCCATTACCCTCTCTCCTCCCTCCTCCCCTCGTCCCCTCCCCCATTCCCTATCTCCCCTCCCACCTCCCCCTCCCCTCTCCCCCTTTCTCCCTCTCCCCTCCCCGCCTCCCCCTCCCACAGGATCCCTAATCCTTAAGGAGTCCTTGTTCCTTATAGGACGTCCCCACTCCCTGTTCTTGGTCCAACATTTGTAAACAAATCCTTCATTAGTTCTTTCCATACGCAAACGCATATACACACACCCACATATACATACACGCATGCTCACACCCACATACACACAAGTACGTAGACACAAGGAAACACACATATACAAACACGAGCATACACACACACATATACACGCACATGTACACATGTACATACACACACGCGCAGACACACACTCACACACACGCGCAAACACACATACACATACACACACGCACATACACACACGTACATACACACACCAACAAACACACGCACATACACACACGCGCATACACACACGCACATACACACACGCGCATACACACACGCGCATACACACACAACACACACACGCACATACACATACATATCCACAAAAAAGAACATGACAAGAACATAGAACATACGAAGAAGCTGGAGAAGAAAGTACGTGGAAAGGTTTAACTACGTGAAAGTGCGTGAAAGGTTGGAAGACATATTGGTTTAACGTCACAAACTCTCCCCCTCTTCCCCTCTCCACCCTCCCCCTCCCCTCTCCCCCTCTTCCCCTCTCCACCCTCCCCTCCCCTCTTCCTCTCTTTCCCTCTCCACCCTCCCCCTCCCCTCTCCCCACCTTCCCCTCTCCCCACCTTCCCCTCTCCACCCTCCCCCTCCCCTCTCCCCACCTTCCCCTCTCCACCCTCCCCCTCCCCTCTCCCCCTCTTCCCCTCTCCACCCTCCCCTTTCCTTCTCCCCCTCTCCACCCTCTCCCTCCCCTCTCCCCCTTTTCCCCTCTCCACCTTCCCCCTTCCTTCTCCCCCTCTCCACCCTCCCCTCCCTTCTCCCCCTCTCCACTCCCCCCTCTTCTTCTGCATCATCCACCCTCTCCCTGTCAACTCTACCCCTCCCCCTCTCCCCCTCTCCAATCCCCCGTCTCCTGCTGCCTCCTCCTCCTTCTGCCTCTCCATTCTCCACCCTCTCCCTCTCCCCCTCTCCACTCCCCCTCTCCCCCTCTCCACTCCCCCTCTCCACTCCCCTTCTCCTTCTGCACCCTCCACCTTCTCCCTCTCCTTTCTTCACCCTCTCCCTCTCCCTCTCCACTCTCCTCCTCCCACTCTCCCCCTCCTCCTCTCCTCCTCCCCCTCGCCATCTCCCCCTCCTCTCTCCCCCTCTCCCCCACTCCTCCTCCCCCCCTCCCCCTCTCCCCCTCTCCTCCTCCCCCTCACCCTCTCCCTCTATCGGAAGGTTAGGACGTTGCCCCTTACAGAGGACTTTGTAGCATGGAATTCAATGAACCATGCCCTTGGTCCAACTTCGCCGGTGGCAAGGTTCGATCCGCCATCCCCTCGACCCTCGCCGCAAGTCGGATAAAGAAATAGTTCAATAAATAATAAGTCAATAAATAAATGAAGATAGATAAAGAAACTGATGAATAGATAAGTGAATATATAAAGAAATTAATGAATAAAAAATTAGATAAATATTTACACGAATATATGGGTAAACAGATATATTAGTTAATTAATTGATAAATTAATAAAATGATAATTGAATGAATATATAAATAAAAAATAGATGAATTGATGAATAAATAAATTGTATAAAAGATAAACAGAGCAATAAATATATAAAAGAATAAATAAATAAAAAGATAAATAAATAGATGAATATAATTAATAAATAAATTGATAAATCAAAAATACATAAGTAAAAAATAGATAAGTAAATAAATAAAAGAATAAATAAATAAATAAAATAAAAGATAAATTGTTGAAAAAATACGTATGCGTGCTAACATGTGAGGAACCCCCACCAACTCGACGTCCGGCGGGCCCCACCGGAGCCACTCCCATTCCCGGACGGACCTCCTCTCAGTGGCCGGGACCCCGGACACCTCCTACCTCCTCCTCCTCCTCCTCTTCCTCCCTCCTCCTCCTCCTTCTCTTCCTCTCTCCTCTTCCTAATTATTTTCCTCCTCTTTTTACTCCTCCTCCTTCTCTTCTCCTCCTCCTCCTCCTCCTAATTCTCTTTCTTCTCTTTTCTACTCCTCCTCCTTCGCTTCTTCTCCTCCTCCTCCTCCTTCACTTCCTCCCCCTTTTCCTCCTCCTCCTCCCCCTTCTGCTCCTCTTCCTCCTTCTCCACCTCCTGCTCCTCTTCCTCTTTCTCCTCCCCTCTTCCTCCTCCTCCTCTTCCTCCTCCTCTTCTTCCTTCTGCCCCTACTCCTCCTCCCCTGGCTCCTCCACCACCGCCTCCTCCTCCTCCTCTTCGTACTTTCACCGCCGGACTGCGGAGGGAGAGGAGGAGGAGGAGGAGGCTAGCCATTCCACAAATCCTCCTCCCCATCCTCCTCCCCATCCTCCTCCTCCTCCTCCTCCTCCCTCGGGAGAGCAGAAAGGGAGAGCGCTCTCCCCCTCCCCGTCCCTCCCCTCCCTTCCCTCCCCCCAAGTGGCCATAAATCCTCATAGAAAAAATAAAGGAGACCATAGGTACTATAAAGCACACACACACACACACACACACACACACACACACACACACACACACACACACACACACACACACACACACACACACACACACACACACACACACACACAAATATTCTATATATATATATATATATATATGTATGTATGTATGTATGTATATACACATATATTCCCTTTACCTTTACTATGAAGTAGCCCTGTTGCTGAATATCAATCACACTTACCTGAAACATGAAAAGGACATATGTCAGTATCACAAAGGTGGCTTTGGAAAACACACACACACACACACACAAACACACACACAGACACACACACACACACACACACACACACACACACACACACACACACACATATATATATATATATATATATATATATATGTGTATATATATATATATGTTCATATGTATACATATATATACATATATATGATATATATTCACGAACATACATACCAACGTAAATATACAAGTACATACATAAATGTACTTAATTTAATATTTCATCTGAAAAAGAGGGGTATTAGCTGAGATGGAGAAAAGGAAGAAGAGAAATGATAGAGAAAGAGAGAGAGAAAGAGATAAGAGGAAGAGAGGCGGAGTGCATCGACGAAGAGAGAGGAAGAGAAGACGAGTGGGGGGAAGAGGAAGAGGAAGAGGAAAAGAGAAGACAAGGAGAGAAAGGGGAAGGAGGGAGAGAGGGAGGAAAGGAAGAGGAAACGAGAGAGGGAAGGAGGGAGAGAGAGAGGGAGGGAGGAAGGGAGGGAAAGAGTGAGGGAGAAGCACCTGGGAGGAATAGAGAGAGGGAAGGAGGGAGGAAGAGAGCGAGGGGGAAGGCTGAAGGAGGGAGAGAGAGAGAGGGGGGGAGAAAGGAAGGGAGGGAGGAAGAAGTGGAAGGAGGGAGAGAGAGAAGGGGGAAGGAGGGGGAGAGGGAAAGAGGAAGGAAAAAAGGAGGGAGTGGAAGGAGAAGTAGAAGGAGAAAGAGAGAGAGAGAGACAGAGAGAGAAAAAGAGAGAGAGAGACACAGAGACATACAGACAGAGAGAGACAGAGAGAGACAGACAGAGAGGTAGAAAGAGAGAGAGAGAGAAAGAGAGACAATGACGCAATACCCCCCCCCCCTACTAATGGACCCGTTCCCCTCCTCCGAAAGGAGGAGGTCATAAGGTCGAGATCCCCCTTGGTCGAGGCCGCGAGATTCGACCTTCGAGAGGCTTCGACATCTCGAGTGGAACTTGGAAAGGCTCATGAATTTCTTCTTAATCGAAAATCCGCGTTCCGGAACTCGTTTTACGCGGGGTCGTTTGTGTGTGTGATTCACCATGGTCTTTGGATCACGTGCTGGACTCGTGATCGACAGCTATTTCCCCCCCCCGGAAGAGAGCTCAGAGCTCGTATGACCAATCTATGGGTAATGCTGTGACCTTACACGCGCACACACACACAAATCCCCGCAAACGAGAGTTGGAGTAACGACTCGAGGCGCAGCGATACTGAAATGATTTCAGCCCTGGGCAGGATTCGAACCCGGACCGCCGTAGTGACAGTCGGGGACTCTGCCAACCGCGCCACCGAGTCGTGTGTGTGTGTGTGTGTGTGTGTGTGTGTGTGTGTGTGTGTGTGTGTGTGTGTGTGTGTGTGTGTGTGTGTGTTTACATATACTCTTTCTTTTATATATATGTTTTTCATTTTACATTTTTGTATTTTTCTTTATAAATAATAATAATAATAATAATAATAATAATAATAATAATAATAATAATAATAATAATAATAATAATAATAATGATAATAATAATAATAATAATAATGATAATAATAATAATAATAATAATAATAATAATAATAATAATAATAATAATAATAATAATAATAATGATAATAATAATAATAATAATGATAATAATAATAATAATAATAATAATAATAATAATAATAATAATAATAATAATAATTATAATAATAATAGTAATAATGATAATAATAATAATAATAATAATAATAATGATAATGATAATAATAACATTATTATTATTATCATTATTATTATTATTATTATTATTATTATTATTATTATTATTATTATTTTTATTATTATTATTATTATTATTATTATTATTATTATTATTATCATCATTGTTGTTATTATCATCAGTATCACCATCATTATTATTATCATTATTATTATTATTATTACTGTTACTATTATTATTATTATTATTATTATTATTATTATTATTATTATTATTATTATTATTATTATTATTATTATTATTATTATTACTATCATTATTATTATTATTATCATTATTATTATCATTATTATTATCATCATCATTTTACTCTTATTTTCTATGTAGCACCTCAACGTCTCAAGTGTGGTGGTACATAATGTAGTCTTTATTCTGACAAATACCAGACGGTTTTATTCAACAAAAAGCCTCGAATTTATTTACACGAAAATAAACACTTAACGTCATTAATAGCCCCATGCAGGATAACCTGCCTAACCCTTGGAAGACGAAGCAGCCTCTATGTGAGATTTATGAACTGTATTTTCCAGCGCTTCTACGCTTGTGGACAATTTTGTGCAAATTGCAATGGTTATCGTTTTCAATGAAAACAGAATCACCAAAGCCCAACAGTGACTGGTCTACTGCACCTCTGATGCCATTTGAAGCCAAAAGTTGTTAGAGGAATAATAACCGGTAATAACCGTAATTAACGAAACAGCGGTGAAATACTGTAAATTAAACTTGAGTCTTACTGTGTGTGTGTGTGTGTGTGTGTGTGTGTGTGTGTGTGTGTGTGTGTGTGTGTGTGTGTGTGTGTGTGTGTGTGTGTGTGTGTGTGTATGTGTGTGTGTGTGTGTGTGTGTGTGTGTGGTGTGACTGTGTGTGACTGTGTGATTCACCATGGTCTTTGGATCACGTGTTGGACTCGTAATCGACAGCTATTTCCCTCCCGTAAGAGTGTATGTTTGTGTTGTGTGTGTGTGTATAAATATGTGTGTATGCATATGCGCATATGATTCTGTATGTAGCCTATAGATAAATATATATCTATATATTCACATGTAAATTTAATCATACAGGTAACTGTTTAGGCTCTAAATATAATATTAGTTTATGTAACATCCATTCTTTATGAGAAAACAAATGTCTCCCATAACGCAGTTTTCTATTATTAACTCCCGACAATCCATCAAAGAAAACTTGCTTATACACCGGTGACCCTAATTTTTCTAATTTTCTTTGTTTTCCTCCCCATATATTTTTTTCATTTTTATATAAACATTTCATTTAATGAGATTTTTATATCTTATTAGATCTTATTAATACATTTTTTTATCTTATTAGTTTTGTATTTGTCAACAAAATATGTATATTGATTCTTTGCCAAATAAAGTCTATCTATCAACAATATATATGTAAATATCATTATCATTATGATTATACAGTATTTTGATTTTTGTGTAAACAAATAAATATTATCATATTTATAAAAAAATTATATATAGAATACTTAAAGTGAGTATATATCATTAAATTCATTAATGAGACCTCCGGATTGTTAAGAATAATAAATAGATCAAATTAATTCAGAATCAATAAAAATGAATAAATTCATTTATCTTCCCATTCTCCATGTTGGGCCCGTGTACAGTCATGTCTGATTCATATCTTATGTAATCATATTTCGTATATCATTACCTTTCATATTGTTGTATATTAATATTTGCATATTATCTTTTATAATGTACATATATTTTTGTGTAATATTAATTACACTGAGCTAATTTGTGATTCGTTTATATATGGTCCTAGTATTATCTTTTATAATATCTTTATTGTTTATTAATTTAATTTATTTTTATTATTTTTCATGTACTTCACTCAACAAGGATGGGTTGCTAACGTGTGGGCGTGAGATGGGCGTTAGATGGGCGTCTACACAGGTCCTTTGTTGCGAAATCATTCCTTGGAAGGAATATCAACATGGGCGTCAATATGCAAATTCTCCCATACGCTCTGTGTCTGCTTCCCCATGGTCTTGGATCACGTGTTGGACTCGTGATCGACAGCTATTTCTCTCTCGAAAGAGAGCACTGACCTCAAACACGACCGATCTATGAGTAATGCTGTGACCTTACACGCACACACACACCCAACTCCCCGCCCACGAAAGTTGGAGTAACGACTCGCAGCGTAGCGACACTGAAATTATTTCATCCCTGGACGGATTTCGAACCAGAACCGCCGTAGTGGCAGCGGGAAGTCTAACCACTGCGCCACGAGCTGTGTATGTGTGTGTGTGTGTGTGTGTGTGTGTGTGTGTGTGTGTGTGTGTGTGTGTGTGTGTGTGTGTGTGTGTGTGTGTGTGTGTGTGTGTGTGTGTGTGTGTGTGTGTACTGCCGCATGTACACGAATATAAATGTACAGTTATACCTGTACACATCCTACACGCCGTGATAAAAAGTAGATTAATAAATGATAATGATAACAACAACAATAATAATGATGATAATAATAATAGTAATAATAATGATAATAATAATAATAATAATAATAATAATAATAATAATAATAATAATAATAATAATAATAATAATAATAATAACTAATGATAATGATGATAATAATGATAATAATAATGGTAATAATAATAATAATGATAATAATAATAATAACAATAATAATAATAATGACAATAATGATAATAATAATAATAATAATAATAATAAAAATAATAATAATTATAGTAATAATAATGATAATAATAATAAATAATAATAATAATAATAACAACAATAATAATAATAATAATAATGATAACAATAGTAATAATAATAATAATGATAATGATAATAATAATGGTAATAATAATAATAATTAATAATAATGATAATAATAATAACAATAGTAATAAATATAATAATAATAATAATAATAATAATAATAATGATAATAATATTAATAATAATAACAATAATAATAGTATCAATAATAATAATAATAATGATGGTAATAATAATAATAATAATATTAATAATAATGATAATGATAATAATAATGATAATGATAATAATAATAATAATAATAATAATAATAATGATAATAATGATAATAATGATAATAATGATAATATAAATAATAATAATAATAATGATAATAACAATAATAATAATGATAATAATGATAATAATATAATAATGATAACATAATAATAATAATAATGATAATAATGATAATAATAATAGTAATAATAATAGTAATAATAATAATAATTATAATAGAAATAATGAAATAATAATAATAATAATAATAATAATAATAATAATAATGATAATAATGATAATGATAATGATGATGATAATGATAATAGTAATAATAATAATAATAATAATAATAATAATAATGATAATTATAATAATAATAACAATGACAACAATAATAACAATAATAATATTTTTGTGAGGAGTTGGGGTAGGTTACATTTACCAAACGCGATTAAAATTCTAAATTAATTTCATTTTTCTTTTTTTAATAAAATCATACATCGTTAGCCAGAACGAAAGGACAAATACCACTCCACTAAACAGCCATGCTTAGGCTGCATCGTCTCCGAGAGGGCAGCCCGGAGGTCCTGCAGTGGACGAAGGGAAACCACAAATCTGAAGACGGTTTGAGAAACAATATTGGATGAAGAAAGAAAGGAGGAGGAGGAGGAGAAGGAGGAGAAGTCTTGTGAGAGGTCTTGTCCCTCTGGAGAAGGAGGAGGAGGAGGAGGAGGAGGAGTAGGAGGAGGAGGAAGGAGAAGTCTTGTGAGAGGTCTGGTCCCTCTGCAGGAAGGAGAAAGGAAAAGGAGAGGTGGAGGAGGAGGAGGAGGAGGAAGAGGAGGAGAGAGGAGTCTTGTGAGAAGTCCGGTCCCTCTGCTGGAGGGAGAAAGGAAGAGGAGGAGGAGGGGGAAGAAGATGAGGAGGAGGTGGAGGAGGGAGAAATCTTGTGAGAGGTCCGATCCCTCTGCAGGAGGGAGAAAGGAAGAGGGGAGGAGGAGGAGGAGGAGGAGAGAGGAGGAGGAGGAGGGAGAAGTCTTGTGAGAGGTCCGGTCCCTCTGCAGGAGGGAGAAAGGAAGCGAAGGAGGAGGAGGAGGGAGGAGGAGGAGGAAGAGGAGGAGGAGGAGAGAGAAGTCTTGTGAGAGGTCTGGTCCCTCTGCAGGAGGGAGAAAGGAAGAGGAGGAGGAGGAGGAGGAGAGAGGAGGAGGGAGAAGTCTTGTGAGAGGTCCGGTCCCTCTACAGGAGAAAGGAAGAGGAGGAGGAGGGAGGAGGAGGAGGAGGGAGGAGGAGGAGGAGGAGGAGGGAGGAGGAGGAGGAAGAGGAGGAGGATAGAGAAGTCTTGTGAGAGGTCCGGTCCCTCTGCAGGAGAGAGAAAGGAAGAAGAGGAGGAGGAGGAGGAAGAGTAGGAGGCTGGGGAAGGAGTAACTCACCCTGCGAGGCAGCAGCACCAGGAGGGCCACGGGGGCGTCGTGGGCGGGAGCATGACGGCGGCGTCGGCGGTGGGCGCGGCGGAGGGGTCGCCAGGGGTCGACGGGCGCGGGCGGGTGAGACGCCCAGGGGAGGAGGAGGAAGAGGAGGAGGAGGAGGAGGAGGAGGGGAAGTTGAGGGGAGCAGGAGGTGGAGGGAAGGTGGAGGAGAGGAGGAGGTGGAGGGGGAGGAGGAGGAAAAGGAGAAGGGGAGGGGAGGGAAAGTAGGAGGAGGAGGAGGAGGAAGAGGAGGAGGAAGTAAAAGGAGAAGGAGGAGGGGAATTGGATGTAGAGGTGAAGGAGGAGGAGAAGGGGAAGGGGAAGATGGAGAGGAGGTAGAAGCGGAGGAGGAAGACGAGGAGGGGTGGAGGAGGAGGAGGAAGAGGAGGAGGAGGAGGGAGCGTTCACTTTTTGGTGACGGTATGTTGCCCAGACATGGCAAGTCTCCCTTTCGGCAGAACCGACGAAGAAAAATGTTCTTGAAAGTCTTCAGAAGAGTCTGTGATGGTCTTTCTTCTTTCTCTTCTTTCTCTTCCTCTGCTTCTTCTTCTTCTTCATGTTAATCTCTGGTTTCCACTTGAGGCGTCATTCGTACTGTCTGATGGACGTGCTTGTAGTCGACGTCCCTCATGTTTACAAGGCAGTCCGGGAGAGTACGGTTGAATACCCAGGGTGACAGGGTGGAAGACGAAGACAAAGAGGAGGAGGAGGAGGAGGAGAGGAGGGACAGAAAAGAAGAGGAAAAAAAAAAGAGAGGAAGGAAAAGAGAGGGGTGTCCACTACGCGAAAGTTAACGGAAACTAGATTTGAAATATCCACACGAATGAAATTAGTCTGCCTTGGATTTCCTAGATTTTACATAATTCTAGTCGACTTATATCACTCAGTAACAAGATCCAAAAATATCTTGTTGTTTTTTTTTCTTTAAAATGGGTCATTAGTCCCCTTTTTATTTCATACACAAAGAAACAAAAAATATATATGTATAAATTGTCACTGGAGATGATGATCGATAGGTAGATATTTTTCAGGCGTCAGTATAATCGACGACATGACGTAATAAAAATAATCCGACGACACAAAGCAATTATCAATTTGGAAAATTAATAATATTTTACCCAAATGTCCTTCTAGAATTGCACTAGTAACTCAAATACCAGTAACCAAACTCAGAATTGAGGTTATTGTTCTCAAATTCTGAAAAAATGACGTATTGTGACGTCAGAGAGTAAGCAAATGCGACGATGATGACGTCACTGATTATTTACATCCAAATTTTATCAAGCAGATCAAGTTTATTTATTTACTCACTCACTTGTTTATTTGTTCATTTGTTTGTTTAATCCTTTATCTATTAATTTATATTCACTTATTTATTAAATCATTCATTTGTTTTACTTATTTACTTGATTATTTATCTATATGTTTATTTTTCATTCCTACCCCTGTCACCTTGAAAGACGTAATTCAATTTTTTCGTTTATTTATTTTTTTTTTCTCATACACAGACCAGGTCATTTGCATTAATAACTACCAAAAACAACCCTTTCGATCATCTGGTTCGTTAATCACATTTCAGGCTGTTTCAAAATCATGCAAATATCAATTTAATTGGCTTAATAGAAGATCTGATTAATAGCATGTCTATGCAATAAAACATTCTACAATAAAATTACATGATTTAATCAACGTACGGAATTGAATTTGTGTAAAGTTGCATATTTTTATTTGCGTATGAACACAAATAATAAAAATGTCATTAAAATATATTCTTAGATTGCACTAGATAACTAGAAAGCGTACGACAACTGATTGGTTTTCTATTTTAATTAGAAATATAAATTCTAGAAAAATGCGTTCTAGACAAAGTAAAGAGCTCGAGTTCAAAGAAATATCAAGCGCATGCTCGCCTAACTAGAATTCTACTTCTACACACGATTTCTAGAAAAATAACAAGCTTCATAGATAATCTTCATGCTTTTTCTTGCACGAACATTGACAACTAACCATGTATGTAAAAGAGTGAATAAAAATTTTCCAATGGCTGGTAAAATACCAAGAGCGAAAACTGCACCTAAGACTTTTGCTAGTGAGAACCTCATTGGCCGGAAGGTTCTCGATAAGCCGTGAGAGCTCGGCTCTCATTGGCTGAGGCGTGTTATGGGCGGAGTCTTGGCCATGACATCATGTCGCCTGGTGTTTTAAGGTATGAAATAATTCATAGCTCTCATAAGGTAAGACTATATTAGTCTTGTCTCTTCAATATCACAAGCGACCATCAAGTGAACACGGGATGTCATATTTAATTACGTTTAAATAACATTTATGTGTTCTTTGAAAATCATTAAGGCTTTCATCTACTCACTTTTCATACCAGTTTTACAAAATTTCACTGATAGCC
>NC_134802.1:56647290-56649790 GCF_046742065.1 Oratosquilla oratoria | reverse complement strand
ATCCCGGCTGCCGTCAGGCGATTTCATTCATAAGGAGAAAACACATCATCAGTGCGAATGGGGCTGAACATGGTCACGTGACTTAATCCAATGTCGCCAGACGATTCTATTCAGCTGAGAAGCGGGTCACAGGCTGAGTAACCACTCACCGACAACTCACTAGAGTTTCTGTCCTAATGGGTAATACAGTAATGAAGATCCCTTTCACTTCAATAACACACACAATGTTCTGTGAGGATGGGTGAAAGCTGGATATAGGCTTTGACTAAGCTAACCCCCCTTATAAGGGGGAAAGGGTCTTTTGTATGTGTATGCGTGTGTGTGTGTGTGTGTGTGTGTGTGTGTGTGTGTGTGTGTGTGTGTGTGTGTGTGTGTGTGTGTGTGTGTGTGTGTGTGTGTACATGTGTGTACGTGTGTGTACGTGTGTGTGTGTGTCTGTGTATGTGTGTATACGTGTGTGTGTGTGTGTGTGTGTGTGTGTGTGTGTGTGTGTGTGTGTGTGTGTGTGTGTGTGTGTGTGTGCGTGTGTGTGTGTGTGTGTGCGTGTGCGTGTGTGTACGTGTGTGTGTGTGTGCATGTGTATTCACTTTGCTCTTGGATCACGTGCTGGACTTATGATCGACAGCTATTTCCCTCCCGGAAGAGAGCTCAGAGCTCGTATGACCGATCTATGGGTAATGCTGTGACCTTACACGTACACACAAACACCCAACTCCCCGCCCACGAGAGTCAGAGTAACGACCCGAGGCACAGCGATACTGAAATTATTTCAGCCCTGGGCAGGATTCGAACCCAGACCGCAGTAGTGACAGTCGGGGATTCTACCAACCGCGCCACCGACTCGTGTGTGTGTGTGTGTGTGTGCGTGTGTGTGTGTGTGTGTGTCTGTCTGTGTGTGTGTGTGCGCCTGTGTGTGTGTGAGCCTGTGCGTGCGTGTGTGTGTGTGTGTGTGTGTGTGTGTGTGTGTGTGTGTGTGTGTGTGTGTGTGTGTGTGTGTGTGTGTGTGTGTGTGTGTGTGTGAGATGGAGACGGGAGAGGACCGAGATGACCTGCCGTGACCTGTGTGTCAGTTCGTGCCTCTCTGGAAGGTGAAAGTGGTAAGACTTCTCCAAATGGAGAGTCTGCAAGAAGAGGAGGAGGAGGAAGAGGAGGAGGGAGAGGAGGAGGAGGAGGTAGAGGAGGTGGAGGGGGAAGAGGAGGAGGGGGAAGAGGAGTAGGGGTGAGAGAGGAAGGAGGAGGAGGAAAGGTGGAAGAGAGGAAGGAAGAGGAGGTGGAGGAAGAGGGCTAAGGGAAGAGAGGAAGTAGGAGGAAGGGTGGAAGAGAGGAAGGAGGAGGAGGTGGAGGAAGAGGACTAAGGGAAAAGAGGGAGTAGGAGGAAGGAGGAAGAGAGGAACGAGGAGGAGGGTGAGGAAGAGGAGAAGGGAAGAGAAGAAGGAGGAGGAGGTGTCAGAAAGAAGAGGATTGGGAAGAGAGGAAGGAAGAGGTGGAGGAGGGGGAAGGGGGTAAGAGAAGGAGGAGAAGGTGGAGTAAGAGGAGGAAGAGAGGAAAAAAGAAGAGGAGGAGGAGGAGGAGGAGTAGGAGGAGGAGGAGGAGGAGGAGGAGGAGGAGGAGGGATGTTTCGTCGGCGAAATCTAGTGCCTCTATCCTTAGGGGAAAATCTCACACCGAAGAGAAGGATTCGATAAAGTACTGAGTGTATCAAATCTATGCAAGTAGTACTCCTTATGGTGGAAGAGAAAGAGGAGGAAGAGGAAGAGGAGGAAGAGGAAGAGGAAGAGGAAGAGAAGGAGGAGGAGGAAGAGGAGAAAGAGGAGGAGGAGGAAAAGGAGGTGGAGGAGGAGGAGGAGAAATAGTAGTCAGGCTAAAGGAGTATATTAATAGGTAACAAACGGGTAAGCAACTCTTCCCCCCATACCAAAAGTGACAAAGACACTATGAGAGAGAGAGAGAGAGAGAGAGAGAGAGAGAGAGAGAGAGAGAGAGAGAGAGAGAGAGAGAGAGAGAGAGAGAGAGAGAGAGAGAGAGAGAGAGAGAGAGAGAGAGAGAGAGAGAGAGACAGAGAGAGAGAGAGGGAGAGAGACAGACAGACAGATTGACACAGCCAAAGAGAAAGAAAAAGATGAAGGTATGTCCAGACACTGTATGAAGGAGGACGAAAGGTTAAGAAGGACACAGAAGGACACTGAGGCGGGGCTGTCTTGTGCCGCCGACAGGCCCCTAGAACCTCCCCCCCCCCACCGCCCATGGGCGCTGTATAAGGGCAGCGTCGCCGCCCTCGATGGGTCGCGGCGCCAAACGGTCTCCTTGGGGCACTCCACCGCGAACATAAAGAGCAGCCAGGCGGGATGAGTCACAGGTCCGACACACATACACATACACACACACACACACACACACACACACACACACACACACACACACACACACACACACACACACACACACACACACACACACACACACACACACACACAGACACACACACACACATATATATATG
>NC_134802.1:56629790-56634790 GCF_046742065.1 Oratosquilla oratoria | reverse complement strand
GAGAAAATGGCTATTAGAATCAGTAAAAAAAAAAGTGGTTATGCAAAGTATTTTTCATATAATTAACACATAAGTGAGCGCCATATTTATACGTTGTCCGTCAACTGTACATATTTTTCACATTTGTGTGTTAATTATATGTATGTAAGTATGTATGTGTACATGTAAGTGTGTGTGTGTGTGTGTGTGTGTTAACAGTGGGCACAACAACAAGCCCATCAACAAGAGCAAAGGCGATCGAAGGACAACAAAAACAATCACAAAAAGAACAGAAACAAGAGCAAACGACAGGCGCAACAACGACAACAACATACGGAACAGCAAACAGCCGCTACTACCAGCTACTACGACCACCAGTAGTACGACTACTACTTACTACTACAACGACGACTACGAGGACGACGAGGAGGACGTCTATCACCACTACACCCTCCACCGCCACATCAGGAGCGACCATCTGGGCTGCCGATCTCACCCACGTGGGAGCTCGCCCGTCTGGTCCAGACCCACAGGACCTTCGGGCTGAGTCAGTTTCGAGATCGCGAAGGTCGCGTCTTTCCTCCGGCGGGCGATCGACGCGACGCCGCCGTGGAGGCAACGAGTCCCACCACAGAGACTCCGTCGTCGCAGGAGACGACCCAGGAAGAGAAGAGGAAGTCGGAAGCGTCCCTAGATGGGCGGGGGCGCTTCCAGCCGAGGCCGCGGTTCGGGACTGGGCATCCCTCCGCCTAAGTCCTCCTCAGGGACTTCTCTCTTATTCCACAATGGGCTACATCGGGCTCAAACGAAGACACATGGACTCCTACGAAATAGGCTTCTAAAACGGGCTCAAACACTTATAACTGGGCTCCTACGAAATGATCTTACAAATAGGCCCAAACACTGACACATGGGCTACTACGAAATGGTCTTCAAAAACGGGATCAAACGATGATAATTGGGCTTATACGAAAAGGGCTTACAAATGGGCTCAAAGGCTGGTACATAGGCTACTACGAAATGGTCTTCAAAAACGGGCTCAAACGATGATAATTGGGCTTATACAAAAAGGGCTTACAAATGGGCTCAAACGCTGATACATAGGCTCCTACGAAATGGGCTTCAAAAACGGGCTCAAACACTGATAATTGGGCTCCTACGAAATGGGCTTATAAATGGGCTCAAACACTGATACATGGGCCTCTACCGAATGGGCTTAAAAACGGGCTCAAACACTGATACATGGGCTACTATGAAATGGACTTCAAAAAACGGGCTCAAACGCTGATAATTGGGCTCCTACGAAATGGGCTTATAAATGGGCTCAAACATTGATACATGGGCTTCTACCGAATGGGCTTAAAAACGTGCTCAAACACTGATACAAGGGCTAAAACGAAATGGGCTTACAAGCGGGCTAATTTGGGCTCAATACTGATACTCGGACTTTTAGTCCACGAAATGGGCTAATTCGGGCTCGAGAACGGATAATTGGGCTATTACTCCGTGAGAAGGGCTTATTCTTCAGAAAATGGGCTTTACATCCGCAAACTGATCTCTGGACTGAGGGCTATCCAGAGAGCCCATGGAGCGTTCGATGCCAAGGCATCCCCTCAGCTGAATAAAATCATTTGGCGCCAACCACCTGTGACGTGTGTGTGTGTGTGTGTGTGTGTGTGTGTGTGTGTGTGTGTGTGTGTGTGTGTGTGTGTGTGTGTGTGTGTGTGTGTGTATTCACCTTGGTCTTTTGGATCACGTGCTGGACTTGTGATCGACAGCTATTTCCCTCCCGGAAGAGAGCTCAGAGCTCGTATGACCGATCTATGGATAATGCTGTGACTTTACACACACACAACTCCCCGCCCAAGAGAGTTGGAGTAGTGACTCGAAGCGCAGCGATACTGAAATTATTTCAACCCAAAGGTGTGAGGTGGGAGAAGGAACAAGCTCAGGTAACGTGACCGATGCTCCGCAGGTCGCCTGGAGTTTTGTGACCTTGGAGTATATGAGGTAGAACTTGGCTGACTGCTGAGGTGGTAATGCAGTCAGGTGATCACTGAATTCTGTAAAATATGGTCAACAAAGTTCCGCAGTATTTCAGCACATAGCCAATAAAGATCACCGCATGCATTGGGATGATGCTGAAATCATTTTAAATCAACATGTAGCTTCAAAAGGAAAATAATAGAGTCTTCCCTGATTAAATATCTCCCTAATTTCAATATATCAAATGGTCAGATGTCACCTGACTGCATTACCACCTCAACAGTCAGCCAAGTTCTACCTCATATACTCCAAGGTCACAAAACTCCAGGCGACCTGCGGAGCATCGGTCACGTTACCTGAGCTTGTTCCTTCTCCCACCTCACACCTTTGTATATAAGCATATGCCTTCCACTATGTATTCATTCTGCTGAAGAGGGTCACAGTTAGTGATCGATATATACAGAACATTCGACATTAGTGTCTTCTTTTTCCGACTGTGGGAAAAAAGTTTATATACATACATACATACATACATATATATATATATATATATATATATATATATATATATATATATATATATGTGTGTGTGTGTGTGTGTATATATATATATATTTCATTTTTCTCATATATATATATATATATATATATGTATGTATGTATGCATATATATTCAATTTTGAAACCTCAAATCTTGACCTCAAATTTTTGCTAAAGTGTGATTTTTTCTATTTTTCAACCTAGAGTTCTAAAACTCTGACATTTAGATCATCAATGCATCTACTGCTATTTTCTTCGATGAAATCTGTCTACAGGTAAACTTGTTGGCGTAATATACAAACATATGTATGTATGTATTCATACTCATATTTATTATGTGTGTGTGTGTCCGTGTATGTGATTCACCATGGTCTTGGATCCCGTGTTGGACACGTCATCGACAGTTATTAACCTCCCGGATGAGAGCTCAGAGCTCGTATGACCGATCTATGGGTAATACTGTGACTTTACACGCACACACACACCCAACTCCCCGCCCACGAGAACTGGAGTAACAACCCGCAGCAAAGCGATACTGAAATTATTTCAGCCCTGGGTAGGATTCGAACCCGGACCACCGTTGTGGTAGGCCAGAATTCTAACCACAGCGCTACGAGGTGTGTGTGTGTGTGCGTGCGAGTGTGTGTATGTATGAGCGCGTATGTGAGTATGTGTATGTGTGTGTGCGTGCGTGCGTGTGTGTGTGTGTGTGTGTGTGTGTGTGTGTGTGTGTGTGTGTGTGTGTGTGTGTGTGTGTGTGTGCGCGCGCCTGTGTTTATGTGTATAAATAACCATTCCAGCCCACCGAGGTTACGAGCTGAAGCCTCAAACTGCTCAGTTTCACCCGATCCCGAAACCTATCAACCCACGTAATAACATTTGAACGTTTTTTTATTATTATTAGATTTTTCGGTCTTATTATTATCGCAATTGTAGTCTTTAGAGACTCTGCTACACCAGCGCTTCTATCTCCAGCCGCTCTCGTGTACAGTGATGTGTTACAATAGTTCATTGTAAAGTTACATGTGTACATTTATGTGTTACATTAGTACACTGAAAGGAATGAATTCATTCACATTATCTTAATTTCTTCTATAATCATAATAATGTATAGTAATTATAACTATATTATTACTTAACAGTAGCTATAATATAACTATAAATACAACTACAACTATAAAGGGGGAAGGGAAAGGGGTAGGAGGAGGGATGAATGGACGGGTAGGTGGAGGGAAGGTGGGAGGGGAGAGAGAGGGGAGAGGGAGGTGGAGATGGAAGTGGAGGAGGTGGAGGCGGAGGGGGAGGAGAAGGAGGAGGAGGAGGGGAGGGGAAGATGGATGTGAAGGTGGCGGGGGCGGAAGGTGGAGGGGGAGGGGGAGGTGGAGGATGAAGGGAAGTCAGAGGGTGAGGGTGAGGGGGAGGGGGAGGGTGAGGGGGAGGGGGAGATCGAGGGGAAGAGGGGGAGGGAAAGGGGGAAGGGGAGGAAGAGGGGGAGTGAAAAGGGGAGGGGGAGGAAAGGGAGGAGGAGGGGAGTGAAAAGGGGAGGGGGAAGAGGAGGAGGAGGAAGAGGGGAGGAGGAGGGGAAGGAGGAAGGTGATGGGGTGGGGAATTGGAGGGGAGGAGGAGGAGGAAGGGGAGGAGGAGGAGGAGGAGGAGGAAGATGGGGAGGGAAAGGGGAGGAGGAGGGGGAAGGGAAAAAAGAGGAGGAGAGGGATGGTGGAGGAGGAAGGGGAGGAGGGGGGTTTGGTGGTGGAGGGGGAGGTAAAGGAGGAGGGGGAGGGGGAGGAGGAAAGGGAGGAAGGTGGAGGAGGGAGAGGAAGGGGGAGGAAGAGGGGGAAAGGCGTACTTACCGTAAATTATGAAGACCCTGCTCGCGGAGTTTCTCGTCCCTGTCGAGGACTGAGAGGATTTGAGCTCGCTCCTCCTCGGACAAAGCGCTGAGATCGAGGTCTTCCAGTCGTCCTCGTCCTCCTCCTCCTCCTCCTCCTCCTCCTCCTCCTCCTCCCCTTCCTCTTCCTCCTCGTCTTCTCACACTCCCTCCTCTCCCTCCCCGACTTCCTCTTCCCGCTCCTCCTCTTCCCATTCCTCCTCCTCCTCCTCCTCCTCCTCCTCCTCCTCCTCCTCCTCCTCCTCCTCCCTCTTCCACTTCTTCAAGTACCCTCCCGCCTTGGCTGTTGTTAGTGTCGGAGGTGCTGCAGGTTGGGGAGTCGAGTACGGTGCTGTCGGATAGGCCGTCCTGGAAAGAAAAAGAAATTAATTGATTAATTAATTTGTTAATTAACTTCCCCAGAACTAAATCACGTTTCTCTTGTATGTTTCGTTCCCCTTAGAAAAAAAAAGAAAAAAGAAGAAAAAAAAGAAAGAAAAAATATATATATAATATATAATATATATATATATATATATATATATATATATATAATCGAGAAGAGGATAAACGAACATAGGAATGATTTAAAAGCACACAGAACGTCCAACTCCCTGGTCCGCCACCT
>NC_134802.1:56612290-56614790 GCF_046742065.1 Oratosquilla oratoria | reverse complement strand
AAGCCCATTTCGTAGGAGCCCATGTATTAGCGTTTGAGCCCATTTTTAAGCCCTTTTCGTATAAGCCCAATTATCATCGTTTGAGCCCGTTTTTGAAGACCATTTCATAGTAGCCATGTGTCAGTGTTTGAGCCCATTTGTAAGCCCATTTTGTAGGAGCCCAATCATCAGTGTTTGAGCCCGTTTTAGAAGTCCATTTCGTAAGAGCCCATGTATCTTCGTTTGAGCCCGATGTAGCCCATTGTGGAATAAGAGAGAAGTCCCTGAGGAGGACTTAGGCGGGGGGATGCCCAGTCCCGAACCGCGGCCTCGGCTGGAAGCGCCCCCGCCCATCTAGGGACGCTTCCGACTTCCTCTTCTCTTCCTGGGTCGTCTCCTGCGACGACGGAGTCTCTGTAGTGGGACTCGTTGCCTCCACGGCGGCGTCGCGTCGATCGCCCGCCGGAGGAAAGACGCGACCTTCGCGATCTCGAAACTGCCTCAGCCCGAAGGTCCTGTGGGTCTGGACCAGACGGGCGAGCTCCCACGTGGGTGAGATCGGCAGCCCAGATGGTCGCTCCTGATGTGGCGTTGGAGGGTGTAGTGGTGATAGACGTCCTCCTCGTCGTCGTCCTCCTCCTCGTTGTCGTAGTAAGTAGTAGTCGTACTACTGGTGGTCGTAGTAGCTGGTAGTAGCGGCTGTTTGGTGTTTCGTTTGTTGTTGTTGTTGTTGTTGCGCCTGTCGTTTGCTCTTGTTTCTGTTCTTTTTGTGATGGTTTTTGTTGTCCTTCGATCTCATTTGCTCTTGTTGATGGGCTTGTTGTTGTGCCCACTATAAACACATACAAACGCACATACATGTACACATACATACTTACATACATATGATTAACACACAAGTGTGAAAAATATGTACAGTTGACGGTATAAATATGGCGCTCACTTATGTGTTAATTATATGAAAAATACTAGCATAATCACACTGTTTTTTACTGATTCTAATACCCAAAGCTTATGCCTTCATTTTTTCATATATATATATATATATATATATATTTTTTTTTTTTTTTTTTTTTTTTTACCCCCAGTGGTCAAATCTTGAGCTCAATTTTTTTTAATAAAATAAGATTTCTTATTTCTCAACCTACCCAGAGTTCTAAAAATCTAATTTTTGGATTTTTGTCTTTTCCTGATTCTTGATATATATGCATTTATATAACTGATTTTTATCACCCCAGTTATTGGTCGTTGCCAAGTGTTAGTGACCTCTCATATGACCTCAAAATATCTGAGGTCATCTCTCCTGAAAAGTTGTTCGGAGTTGACCTTAAAAATTCAAAAGTGTGTTTAGGACCCTAAGACTACGGATAAACCAAATTTCAGCAAACTCGGAGAGATGAGGGTGTTGATTTGAATTTTTTGTCGATCTTGCAGGGAATACACACACACACACACACACACACACACACACACACACACACACACACACACACCACATATATATATATATATAATATATATGAGTGTGTGTGTGTGTGTGTGTGTGTTTGTGTGTGTGTGTGTGTGTGTGTGTGTGTGTGTGTGTGTGTGTGTGTGTGTGTGTGTGTGTGTGTGTGTGTGTGTGTGTGTGTGTGTGTGTGTGTGTGTGTGTGTGTGTGTGTGTGTGTGTGCGTGCATATGTATGTATATATGCATGCATGTATGTATGTATACACATGACAATAAATTAATCTAACACGACATATTAACTCAAGGAGTTTGGCAATTCTCTTTGCGTCTTTCACTGCGTCGAACTTCGGACGATTCCATTCAGCTCAAGACGCCACGTCTGGCGCCGACCCCAACACCATTTGTTGCCTGGCGTTATGGCGCAGAGAATCGATCTCGCTTTCATCACCACTACCAACAACACCTCTACCACCACCACCACTACCACTACCACCACTACTATCACCAACACTACCATCACCACCACTACTATCACCACCACTACTATCACCACCACTACTATCACCACCACTACTATCACCACCACTACCACTACCACCACTACTATCACCAGTACTGCCACTACCACTATCACCACCAACAACACCACCACAGCTACCACTACTATCACCACCATCAACACCACCATCACCACCACTACCACTACCACCACCACTACCACTACTATCACCAACACTACCATCACCACCACTGCTATCACCACCACTACTATCACCAATACTACCACTACCACTATCACCACCAACAACACCACCACAGCTACCACTACTATCACCACCATCAACACCACCATCACCACCACTACCACTACCATCTCAACCACAACCACTACTATCACCACCACACCCACCACTATAGCTACCTCTACCACCACCACCACCACTACCACTACCACCACTACTATCACCAACACTACCATCACCACCACTACTATCACCACCACTACTATCACCACCACTACAACTACCACAACTACTATCACCAATACTACCACTACCACTATCACCACCAA
>NC_134802.1:56604790-56607290 GCF_046742065.1 Oratosquilla oratoria | reverse complement strand
AGGAGTGGGGCAGTGGGGGGGAGGCGTCGTAGTCAAAGGGAGTAGGGGGAGTGGGGGAGTGGGAGGGGATGTAGTGGGGGAGGTGGGGAGTACGATTGAAGTTCCTCGAAGTCTGTTTGATTCTTCGACTCTTGAAGAATCCCAATCGAGGTCTGTTTGTTTTGGTTTCAAAGGCGCTCTTCGGTCCTCTGGTTCTTCGTCGCTGAGGAGGAGGAGACTTCTGCAGGAGGTTCCTCTCCTCGTCACAGAAGAGGAAGGCCGGGTGTCTTTAAGTATTGGTAAAAAAAAAAATAAATAAATAAAAAAAAAAATAGGCAAGTCCACGAAGGGGACCACGAAGACTAGACTCTGCTCTGACGTCATGTGGTGTCTACCGCCAGCCTGGATAATACAGGTGAATGCAGGTATGATATGTGAAGACCTTATGACCCCTTGTGGGGTTATCACACTGGGCTATTTTTTTCTCTAACCTAAGGTTAATCGGCGGTACTGCCTACGTCCAAAACTTTTCCTGTCGTAAAATCACTATGACAAACTATTTTGCCCTCTCTTTCTCTATCTATCTATCTATCTATCTATCTATATATATATATATATATATATATATATATATATTTACATATATATATATATGTGTGTGTGTGTGTGTGTGTGTGTGTGTGTGTGTGTGTGTGTGTGTGTGTGTGTGTGTGTGTGTGTGTGTGTGTGTGTGTGTGTGTGTGTGTGTGTGTGTGTTGGGGTATTTTAATCCAAGACCAACATTAACAATGTACTCAAATATTCTGTAAAAATATTCTGTCTTCTCTTCTATGTTTTTACGTGCTCTTCGTATTTGCAGCCCTGATTTTATTGATGGGGAATTTGAATATATATATATATATATATATATATATATGTGTGTGTGTGTGTGTGTGTGTGTGTGTGTGTGTGTGTGTGTGTGTGTGTGTGTGTGTGTGTGTGTGTGTGTGTTTGTGTGTGCGTCTACACGTATATATAAACCTACATACTGTATATATGTACAGTATATACACATATACATATATATACTCATATATGCGGTGTGTATTTCCTTCTAGTTCAGCGGCAGCGATATTATTGACACCTGATACCAAGAACCTCATCACGCTACAAAAGGAACTACACACTGCATATCTTATAAGTCCCACATGTCCAATAACTATAAAAATAATGATAAGATATTATAAAACATTATTAAAAGAAATGTGACACCCACGAAAGAAGACGACAAATTATCACTCATAATTTATTACAGGAACAGGAAGACATTTTGTCTAATTCTGAGAAACAACACCGCCCCGAAACCTCAGGGAATTCATCAGTCCCACGTAGTGTACAAATTCACTTGCCCAGAGGAGGACTGTGCACCCCTATTACCTACGTGGGAAGGACAACTGCCACACTTTCTAGACAAATCACCCTCTACCTTCAACAAGGAGGACCTAAACGCCATTTTTGGACCCACCACAGACGCCATCTTGAAAGGGAAACCATGATAAGTAACACAGAAATTGTCGCAGAGGAGAAGGACCTCCAACGCCTGACCATCCTGGAGTTTGTAATAATAAAAGACTTACAACCTGCTGTTGATATACAAGTTAATGATTTATATCTCCTTCCAAGCATGAAACCTACACGTAGGAAACATCTGACCACAATAATAGAGCCGCAAGTTCAGAGACCACCCACACACAGGCACCCCACGGAGGCTAAGAACACACACAAGCACCCAACGGAGGCCCAAAAATCATGCCTAAGACGATCAACTAGGCTGAGGTGTCAACAAAATGGCGTCAGCCGAGCAGAGGAGAGCTAATCATGACCTCTCCAAGAATTGTCTTACTTCACTCATTTATATGTCTACACTCCAACTGAGGATGCAGAACGATCTGCGAAACGTCTTGATTTTTTTCTTCGGTGTTTTGTTTTTAGTTTTAGTTTTTGTATTGTGTGTTTAATTTTGTCTATATAACTTCCCAATGTCTATTGGAAATTTACTTTCCGAAAGATTACGAAAGAAATTAATTTCTAAATCATTTAATGTCGTTTTCAACAGAATGTATATATATATATATATATATATATATATATATATATATATATATATATATATATACATATATACATATATACACATAAGTACACACAGACATGTATATATATATACATATGTGTATATATGTATATATGTATATATATATATATATATATATTATATATATATATATGTGTGTGTGTGTGTGTGCGTGTGTGTGTGTGTGTGTGTGTGTGTGTGTGTGTGTGTGTGTGTGTGTGTGTGTGTGTGTGTGTGTGTGTGTGTGTGTGTGTGTGTGTGTGTGTGTGTGTGTGTGTGTGTGTGTGTTTGTGTATACATTATGACCTCTCTTTCTCTCTCTCTCTCTCTCTCTCTCTCTCTCTCTCTCTCTCTCTCTCTCTCTCTCTCTCTCTCTCTCTCTCTCTCCCCATTGACCTCGTCTCCAGG
>NC_134802.1:56502290-56579790 GCF_046742065.1 Oratosquilla oratoria | reverse complement strand
ACAATCTCCCCCTAGTTGCCAGATAACCTTACGGATGGGGATGAGAGGTTGTAAGGGACATGGAACTACCTAGTGTAGGGCTTATGACCCCTTGCAGTCCCTTCCGTTCTTATGTTCTTGTGTTCTTATCAAGAACATAATTTGTGAGAGATTTTAGTATGTTTAACGTTATCACACTGGGCTATTTTTCCTTCGATTTTTGGAGCAGATTTCAGCTTTCGGGGAAGGAATTTGGTGTCCTGGAGGTAAATAATTTTCCTCCAGCAAATCAACTGACAGGAATTTGACGGCGGAAAAAGTGCTGGAGGTTGGCGGTACCGCCGATGAATCGAAGGTTGAAGGAAAAATTGCCCAGTGTGATCACCACTTTACTTATCTTACTGACCGCACACCATCTTATTCAGCAGAGGAGGATTATCACACTGGGCACTTGTAGAGGATTAATCTAACAATATGAACATGGAAGAAGTTTATACCTCCAGCAGGAAATTTGAGGTGAAGTTCGAAGACAAAGAAAGAAATGGACGGGGTACTGGTACCGCGACTCTATGGCCCTGTTCACACTAGCGGTTTGAACCGCGCGAGAACCGCGGCGGTACCGCAGAGTCAAAGAAAAACTACGCGGTTGTATGTGAACGCCTCCATTGACTTCCACTGTAACTGAACCGCCACCGTTCAAACCGCGACGGTTGAAACTGTTGGTGTGAACAGTGAGAGGTACTGAGGATTTTATCAAAGACAAACCATAATTAGAGTATAAGAGATAATATTTTTCATCTACTGTTATATTTATCAAATGATTATTAATATAAAGAACAGCGTTCTCAATCTTTACGTTTGTAGGCCAGAAAGCATGGACATAGGCTGTAATATTACAAAATTTCATAATTACAAAACTATGAATTGGTGACAATTTTCTACCTTGTAATGGGTTATACTGTATGAAAACATGAACCCGTAATTGTCTTTTCATTTTTGCATGGGTCGTAGATTTGGTTATCTATTTTATCTGTTTATTTATTTATTCATTTTTAACTAGTGCTATGTTCATTTATTTAAATTCCTATTTATTTATTCATTTATTTATCTATCTATTTATTCATTTATTTAATTCTTTTTATTTATTTATTCATTTATTTGTTTATTTTTCTATTTTTATTCATTTATATATATTTATTCATTTATCTAATTTCTTATTTATTTGTTTATTTATTTATTTATCTATCTATTTTTTATTTACTTATGTATTATTTATTTATTATTTATTGATTATTTATCTATTTATTTATTTATTTATCTATTCATTTATTTACTTATCTATTATCTATTTATTAATCTATTTATTATTTATTTATAATTTATTTATTCATTTATCTATCTATTTATTTATTTATCTATTTGTTTAATTGCTTCCTCGAGTATGTATCTATTCTAGTTCTCCTATTGACATGTAGAATTCTAGGGCTACTTTATCGATCTTACCTGTAAGACTTTCTTTTAAGATTCAGTAACACTAAATTCTTTTGTTATGAGTAAATATAATGTTGGTGTGTCTTCACTTCCAAATCTTGGGACCTCTTAGACCCTCTGTGGTATCCACAGTGTCTATCATTACACATGCATCATCATCATCATCATCATCATCATCATCATCATCATCATCATCATCATCATCATCATCATCATCATCATCATCATCATCATCATCATCATCATCATCATCATCATCATCATCATCATCATCATCATCATCATCATCATCATCATCATCATCATCATCATCATCATCATCACCACCATTATCATCATCGTTGTTGTCGTCGTCGTCGTCGTCGTCGTTGCCGTCATCACCATCATCATTTTTATTATCATTATCATCATTATTATGATTATTATTATTATCATATTTTTTCGTTTTATTTGTTCACCACTCCTTCCAATTCACTCTTCCACAATTAAAGGCTCCCATCAGATATGTATAAATGTGCACGTGTGTGTGTGTGTGTGTGTGTGTGTGCGCGCGCGCGCGTGTGTGTTTGTGTGTGTGATTCACAATGGTCTTTGGATCACGTGTTGGACTCATGATCGACAGTTATTTCCCTTCCGGAAGAGAGCTCAGAGCTCGTATATGACCGATCTATGGGTAATGCTGTGATCTCACACGCACGCACGCACTCAACTCCCCGCCCACGAGAGTTGGAGTAACGACTCGCAGCGCAAGGATACTGAGATTATTCAGCCCTGGGCGGGATTCGAACCCGGACCTCCGTAATGGCAGCCGGGAACTCTACGAACTGCGCTACGAGTTGTATGTATGTGTGTGTGTGTGTGTGTGTGTGTGTGTGTGTGTGTGTGTGTGTGTGTGTATGTGTGTGTGTGTGTGTGTGTGTGTGTGTGTGTGTGTGTGTGTGTGTGTGTGTGTGTGTGTGTGTGTGTGTATTTCGATAAGTTTGCATATGTGGATGGACAAGTCCAACAGAATCTCTTTATATTTGTCCTCACTCAAGATCTTTGCCTTAAGTGGGGCATAGGCAACTGCAAATTTTCATGTAACATTTTTTTTTTCTCTCGATTGTTATTTTCGTATTTGTCATTTCAACCTGTTCTGTTCTATTCACCTCTCTATTGTCCTTCACCATTATCATCATTCCTCTTTACTGCTCTCTCTCTCTCTCTTCTCCGCAAATTACTTTTTTGTCAGAGTCTTCCCTACACATACACCCTAAAGTTCTGACATTTGTTTTCATTGACTACATTTCTTAGCATTACGTTTTTATACTTATTTGGTTAATATTATTTTGCCACTGTTAAAATGTTCATCTAATCTGTCTTAATCGCCTTGAATGCTTACATGATTTGACATCGACGGACAGAAAGACAGACAGACACACACACACACACTCGTATGTGTGTGTGTATATATATATATATATATATATATATTTTGTTAAATACAACAGCATTTTCACAACTATTAATTTTCTTTCTGATAATTGGTCTCGTTTCCGGAGGACGGTCAAATACAAGCCGGCCATAGTCTTCCATTTTGATTAACGTTTCGACAACATGAATGTTACAAATAAGTCTAACATAGTTTACACAGTTACATATTAAACACTGGCAGAAAAGTGCAGAGAACTTGGGATTATACACTGGCTAAGGGAGAGGCGTTCGGCGCGTTGACCTACGTGGGGTAACACGCCGAGAGGGAGGAGGGTGGTCAGGGGGGAATTAAGAGAGGGAGGGGGTATGGGTACAATTCGGGTCACCTCACTGGTGACGTGCGGATGGGAAGGATGTGGGGTCGGGAGACAGGATTTTCTCATACAACAAGCATTGAAAAGAGATATACTGGAAATCATATTGGATTGAATATTGATGGCAGGGGCTCGTTCCCTTATAAGGATAGCTTCCAGCATTTTCAATTCCTTTAATTTGTTGTATTGTGTGACTACCCTGGTATTATTGATGATGGTCTCCCTATCATATCAGCCTGATGGTGGAGTCGGATTGCCCCTTGGTGTAAATAGAGACACAACCTCCTGCTAAGATAACATTTCGTATAGGGGAGATAGAGAAACCTTAAGTGTCCAAGGAATCTTTACAAGCAAGACTGAGTGTGTAAAAGACATGAACTACTGGGACAGACTCAAGCACCTCAAAGACTGCTCACTTCAAAGGCGCAGAGAACGGCACCTGATTATTTACAAGCGGAAAATACTGGAGGTTCTCCTCCCCAACATTGGAGTGACAGTCGGCCATTAGAGGACGAGAGGGAGGTCTTGCTATGTTGAAGGAATAGCCAGCAGCACAAGGAGTAGCTTATCTCTAAAGCAAACTCCTTCACTAGAGCGGTCCCCAAGCTCTTCAAAAGTCTATCCAACCACATAAAGAACTCTACATCCTGAACAGTGAAAGTATTCGAAAGACGGTTGAATGCCTTCCTACAAGAAACTGAATAATAATACATACATATACCAAGGCTTTTTCCCCCTTCCAAGGGAGGTAGCCAAAAAGGGAAAGGCATAAAAACACTCCCACCCATTTCATCCCTAAATACACTCCACACCCCTCCCACCCTTCCTCTCATCTGAGCATCTCCTGGATGACGGGTCATCCCTGCACCCTGCCCATCGCCCTGGGTCAGAAGCAGTGTCGCAAGACACAGTACATCCACAGCGAGGCCGCTTCATTTAATCGGCGACCCCCTCTCCGTCCCCCTTTGCATATAAGGCGAGGACGGGGAGAAATCCCTTCGGGCTGCGTCAAAATTTACTCACACATACTACCCCACCCCCCACTTCCCCGCCCATTCCTCCTCATGCAGTCACAACATCATCCATATACAACCATTCTCCACTCACCTCTGTCTTCCGTCCTCTCCCTTCCTTCCTCAACAGACATTCCCCTCTTCCCCAAAGCCCTCTTCACCCCATCCATCCACCTCATCCTAGGACGTCCCCTCATGTTCACTCCCTCCACATCTGCCTTCCATACCTCTTTTACTAGTCTTTCTTCACTCATTCTTTCCATGTGTCCAAACCATCCTAATATTCTTTCATCAACCCTATCTCCCAAATCCTTTTTCACCCCTGTTCTCCTCCTCACCTCCTCATTTCTCACTCTATCTAGCCTAGTAACCCCCACCATACTTCTCAGACACCTCATCTCAAACACATTCAAACTCCTTCTCTCTTCTTCTCTTATGTTCCACGTTTCTGCCCCATACAGTGCTGTTGGCACAATCACTCCTTTATACGTTCCTCTTCGCATCCATTCCCAAATGTCTATTCCTCATTACACTCTTTAAACCACCAAGGCATTTACTCGCTTCTCTCAATCTACATTCTACCTCCACCTTCACTCCACCTTTTCCTGCTACACTTGCACCCAAGTATCTAAAACTATCCACTTCCTCCAGTCGCTCTCCCTTAATGTTCACTTCCAAGGAAGCTGGTGGCAGAGTTTGGGAGAGTATGTGATAGAAGAAAGCTAAAGATAAATGTGGGTAAAAGTAAGGTGATGAGATGTACAAGGGGTGAAAGTGGCAGTAGACTGGAATAATAATAATAATAATAATAATAATAATAATAATAATAATAATAATAATAACAATAATAATAATAATAATAATAATAATAATAATAATAATAATAAGAAGAAGAAGAAGAAGAAGAAGAAGAAGAAGAAGAAGAAGAAGAAGAAGAAGAAGAAGAAGAAGAAGAAGAAGTTTGGCAATGAATCAATATACATGAAGTGCAGATAATAAAAAGACCACATAGTTCGAAATAACAATCACGAATGCCGAGGATAACAAAAAAGCATATAAGCTTATTTCTATTTACACAAACAACATACGTAGGGGTTAAAGGGACCAAAGTCAGTCATGAATGATACCAATCGGTACATATATGACACATTAACATTATTATAGATTTGCTAATGCAACTAAAATGTTCGTAACACGTAGGATATTGAGACCAAAACTTGAGCACCATCACAGGATCATTGCATTATGTTTCAGGAACAACATAATGTAATGGTCCTTATTATGATGGTGCTCAAGTTTTGGTCTCAATACACTACGTGTTACGAACATTTTAGCTGTATTAGCAAATCTATAATAATGTTTATGTGTCATATGTGTACTGATTGGTATTATTCATGACTGTCTCTGGTCCCCTTAACACCCTTGTACAGTTTGTTGTCTGGGTAACTTGGAATAGAAAAACAAGAGACGTCTTCCACGGCATCGTATAGTAATCCGTGGCCCCAATACAAGCTGATGCATCGTATACCACTTTCCTGAGGGCAACATGGCCAGGGAAAAATCACCGGCAGTTCCAATAGCTGAGGCACATTCGATGAGATCTCCATAAGGTAACATAAAGTAAGGTAGTGTCAACTTCGGCCGCAACGACTCAGCGCCTTCTTGCATATGATAATCACCTCCGACGGTCCTTGTTCGTCTTTTTCTTTCTCAAATTCACAATATTTTCGAGTATAAATATTTAAAAAAAAAACTCTTCACTGAAAGGTATAATACTTAAGAACATGAACTTGTGAACTATCAACTGACAATGAGAATTGTAAATAATTTAACAAAACCTTTATAGAATGATAATCTGAGCTTTCAACTTTTAAAGATCATAGATGCTAAAAGATCTGATTAAATATTATTTTCACTTATATGTTATTTCTCTTTAATGAATCAAATATTTTTGTTCGCTAGAATAAAATCCTGAGATATCTGTTTGAGCTGAGGTTGTTAGTGGAGGGCAGAAAGTAAATAAAATATTTGCTATATCATTTTATAAAAGTTATCAAATTGGGGCTATATAGATAGCTACCATATTTTTAGTAAGATTTATTAAATTTCCACGGAAATTTTGCCATAACTGATTTAATATGATGTAATATTTTCTAATAAAGATTATAGTCTTTTAAACTACACTGTATAGACAACTGCGCATGCGTCGTTGCTCGAGTATCGTCCAATCAAAACTTCAGTACAAGAGAAAGGGCTGTCGTCAACAAATTTGAACTCTCATTGAACTTGCAAGTTAAAATA
This sequence comes from Oratosquilla oratoria, assembly GCF_046742065.1. Classification (NCBI taxonomy): domain Eukaryota; kingdom Metazoa; phylum Arthropoda; class Malacostraca; order Stomatopoda; family Squillidae; genus Oratosquilla; species Oratosquilla oratoria. The sequence goes on along the minus strand of NC_134802.1, from coordinate 56,573,219 downwards.
GGCTTTGTGTTTGGTGGTGTTGTATTTGTATATTGATCCATATGTTGTAAATACCTGTGGACGTTAGTATATGGTGGAGATGAATGCCATTTGTACATGAAAAGCCAGTCACACGGAAGTTTTACAGTTATTCCCAGTTGAAAGTTTGGGAATAGCCTGGCTGATACATACCGTACATGAATTAATACATCATCGTGAACACATTGTGATTTGATTTAAGATACACAGGTATGTAATGAGTAATAATTCAAATACTACTTTTATTCAATTACATTTTCATAGAAAAAAAATCCGCATTTGGCTCATAGGGCCCATGTAATGTTTATTTTCAGTCTTCTCTTTACAAGGAATTGCAAATCTTAATTTCTAACCATTGAATGTATTGGTATTCCTTTTACCAAATATAATATAGCTAGTACCAGTATCTTACCAGTATGATTTTGCGAGATTAATTGCACCTATTTGTGCTTATATGCTCGCCATGTTTTAACAGTTCATATGATATTGTGAAATTGTCATTGGTGTTTGAACATTTACATTATCATGATTATATCTTAATATTTCCTTTTTAACTTGTCTATTGTAGTCGAGATTACTACTGAATTTGGTAATTTATTCAAAGAGATGATCACTAAGGAAAGAATTTTCTTGTTTATATATATATATATATATACATATATATTGGAAATTGGTATGTAAGTTTTTTAAAGTTATAACACATTTGTAAAAGTTCACTATAAACCCGCTATTGGAGAAATAATAACGGAAAGTACAGGGAAACTATATTTCGACTACTATCTGTAGTCCTCTTCAGCAGAATGCTTACATGAAGTTAAGGTACAAGTATATATGAGGAAGTGAGGGGTACATAGAAGGGGATGGGGAAAGTGGTGGGGGACTCAGGTTACATGCCCTTGAAATGGTTGGGTCAAGGAAGGACAGTGGGTGATATTTTGTCCGACCGCTCTTGACATAATTTTGTTGACCGCTAACTTGGTAATACAATCTGTGGGCCACAGACCTTTAGAGGTATTAAAGTTAGGATAATGTTTTATTAGAGAAGATTCTACAATTTTTCTTCGATAGCTACAGTGTGATTTAAAAATAATTGATGCATTATCCCAATCTAATCTATGGTCTTTTTGGCTGGCATGAAGGAACACAGCGGAGTTAACTTGTCCATATTTTATGGAGTTTTTATGTTCCTTTATTCTCGTGGACAAATTCCTGCCAGTTTGGCCCCAGTAGACATCATCACAGTCTTTACAAGGCAATTTATATACCCCGGAGTTTTGGTCCACATCATCCCTCCGGTGTACATTTACTACCTTTCTAAAAATGCTGTTTGGATAATTGTAAATAAATTTGATTTGGTTATTAGGTAGAAGTTTGGAGACTGAGTTGATAGAATCATTAAATGGTACAATGATGTTATTGTTACCCCATTTAAACTTCTCCCTGGAGTTATTTGGTTTATAAAAGTTGGATTTGGCTTTATGTAGGGCTTTCTTTAAAAACCATTCCGGATAACCTACGTTAGAGAGTTGTTTATTGATGTCAAATTCTATTTGCAAGAATTGTCACTTACTGTGGACTTCAAATCCTAAGGGCTCTGAGATATAGGCCCGATGCAACACTAGATTTAATATTATCCGGATGGTGGCTAAAAAAATGTAAGTAATTTCCTGTGTGGGTAGGCTTCCTATACACAGTAAAGGACAATTGGTCCGGGTCTCTTATGACCGAAATGTCCAGGAATGGGATCCGACCTCCTTCTTCCCATTCGACCTTGAAATTAATATTCTTAGCTAATTTATTTAATTTAACAAAGAAATCATCAAAAGAACCCCACATATCGTTCCATAGTGTAAAAATATCATCAACATACCTAAACCAAAACATGTCAGGTGGTTTAATCTTAGGTAATAAAGTACTTTCAAAATATTCCATGTATAGGTTAGCTAACACGGGTGAAAGGTTAGAACCCATACTGCAACCATATCTTTGTCTAAAGTAAGAATTATTGAAAGTAAAAACATTGGTATTGATACATAAACGGGTCAGGCTAATAATCTTTGACACAGAAAGTGGGAGTTTGTATTGATATGGGTGCAATTTGGTTTCCAAAAAACTTAAGATATCTTCCGTGTTAACATTTGAATAAGGAAACTATATCGATATCAATACAAACTCCCACTTTCTGTGTCAAAGATTATTAGCCTCCAAGTCTGCTTGAACCAATTAGAACAATGACTAAAATAATGTAATAGAATGGAAACTTCATCCCAGAAATCAATGGTGATGTTGCTCACCAGACAACCATGAATGAAGAAAAAAACACCTGCACCTGCATTCTTTATCACAAGGAGCAAGTGTATGTGGCTTTAACTCCTTCAGTATGGTGAAGACTTCTATGCCTTATGTTCCTGATGTGGACAACAGCCACAGGGAACGGATTCAAGCCTTCAGGCTATTTCAGTGGACCTTTACCCTTCATCTGCTCAGTTGCACAGAGATTTGTTGTTAATTTGAGGAAAACTGATAGAATATCACCAGGAAGAAGGATAACATTATGTTGCTTGTTGTATCAGCATTTATGTCAAGCAGTGACCAATGATGGGTGTGTGTCTGAGGTGACCCTATAAGTTATCTACCTCCTGCCATTCTTCAAACTGTCAACTTCATCTCTTTTATTTGGAGGTGCAACCTTAAAGTTGATAGGGGGCTAGGATCTCTGTCAATTTTATTTCCTCCACCTGAAACACAAAAAGAGCCGACAACTAATGTCTGCTTTCCTCCAGCTATTTTCAGTTGGTGACATGGAAACGGTCCCACACTAATATAATGAAGACGTCAGGCCAAGGTTTCTTCTCAGAGAGATATCTGGGAGGGTCTAAGAACCGTTGCTAGATGCTATGGGGCTTTCAGTCAGTGAAGCTAGAGTCAACAAATGAATATATTAACCATGAAAGTGAGGAAAAGTATCGTGTCCGACACTCCCTCGCAGAACAGAAATAACTCGCACTAAGTTCATATTCTTGGGTTCCAGATCTTTTCATTTAATTAGAAATTTGATTATTTGGGAGGCTACTGATGTATTAAGATCATTGAGTTTGTATGATAAAATCCCATGGTTCTAACTGTCTGACACTACAAAGATACATGGTATATTGCATTATTCACTGGCCGAGCGGGTTAGGGTGTTGATACTTGTGGTGAAGGTCGAGGGGATGGTGGTTTGAACCCTGCCACCAGTGAAGTTGGTCCAAGGGCATGGTTCATTCAATTCCACACCACAAAGTCTTCTATGAGGGGCACTGTCCTAGCCTCCTGATAGGGAGGAGTTTGTGATGTTAAACCATATCATCATCACATATTCAGGTCAACTTACTTTGACAAGATTATATTATAGGTGTTGAGAAGGGCAGATAGGCTTAGGATGTTTTCTTGGAAGCCATGTTATGTTTTGTTAGTGAGGTCCCTATTTTTTAATTGTTTAACTAACATTTGACAATCCTTTCATTATATTTACATGTGTAGTGTTAGAGATAGAGGACAAAGATTTATAGTTGTTTGCCACTCCGAGGCTGTAGGTTTAGCCAGTAGCAAACTATGCAACAATTTTTTTTTTGTGGTGTGAATAATACATAATAACATCTATCTTCAAAGATTTAGGAATATGACTGGCAAAAGTCCTGGTCAGTAGGGGCAGTTTCTATGTCACCAGCTTATAGTATTATGAGGGGAGCAATCACTAGATGTCGTCACTCCCTATGTGAAAAGGATGAGACCAAGTGTTGGCCCCTTGGGGTAGCACCTCTAGATCACCGTTTCCCAACCCTGGGGTCGGCAAGACATCGTGTATGCTAAACTTTTGTCACAAAATGAATTCAATACAATAAACTTTTATAACCTTACATTACCTTTCTTACACATACTGTATATATATTATACTTGATCCCTACTTTTTATAGTTAACAAATAGACATATTAACACATGATTAGTGGGGTTGTGCTCATATCATGAGGATCATATTGGGGTTGCCTGAAAAAAAAAGTTCGGAAATACTGCTCTAGATGGGAGTGAGGGTGTTTGTGAGGTTTAGCCTTTTCAGTACAAGTCGAATATTCCTGTGCAAGTGTGTGGCTTCTGATGTATTATGATTAGATGATGTATCATAATATGTGTGTTATAAGATATAAAGTTACATTTTTTTTCTCTTTCACCCTGAGTGGATAACTATAGAAAGTGCGATCAATCCTGTTCAGAGAATATGGGGGGGTCACTAAGTTACAACTACAAAATAGGTATACAGTAATCAGGACTGACAACGGTGTTCTTGTGTACCCAATCGCACCTCAGGACCCGTGTCAGTGTTCTCGTATGCTAAGAGTTAAAGACAATTGGCATGGAGATGGTTCACTCTAATTCCCATTTTATTGAACCACTTCTTGTGGGTACATGTCATTGGTCTCCTTGCAGTGTATTAGTATGTAATTAGGAGATTACAGCTACTATGTTGTGGGGCGTGTTCATAAGGTGTTATATTTTTGTTCTCTTACAGTTATTCTCAGACAGGATGGTCCAGGAGGATGAAAATCAGGGGAAAACCATTCCTGTTAGGGTTGCTGTCCGTATCAGACCCTTGGTGAATAGGGAAATACAAGAGGGTTGTGGAGAATGTATTGATGTCACACCCAATGAACCACAGGTAATGGGATTTTTAATAAAGAAGTACCAGTAGTGTGATCATGTTTGGAAAAGCTGTGTTTGTGAAATAATCATGTGGCATGTCATCAGTGGTGTTTATTCCCTTTCTACTGATAATATAAACTTTGGGTGAATCTTTTATGCCTTTGTTCATGTTATTCTTTTATAATCATCACTTTTTTTTTTATTACAGGTTGTGTTCAGAAATGCTGATAAGGCATTTACTTTTGACTATGTCTTTCCTACAGTTGCGTCACAAACATCTGTGTATGAATCGGCAGTTGCTAATGTTGTAAAAAACTTGTTTCAAGGTAATTGAGCTTTTAAATATGATGTTGATTATTCAGAATGGAGAAGTTGTACCTTACATGTGTGCTTTGATACATTTAGAATTATGTACTGTAGTGGTTGATGAGTGATTTTTGTATGGTTTGTTGAAAGAATGTTAGCCAAAAGTGAAGAGCACATGGCTGTAATTTGCATCAGAGAAAGCAGGGGGAAAGTTATAACTAACTGGTAATTGATATACAAAAAAAAAAAAAATAGGAAGAGATTGGCCAAGATTGGGTAGGGTTGGAAGTTGTTGTTGTTCCCTAGACTGTGACCAAGCAGTCCCGCGTCTGTCTAAGCATTCCCAGGGTTGGAAGTTTATAGTGAAGATATCAAATAAAATTTGTGTGGGGGTTAGGGATGACCCATCATCCATGAGGAGCTAAGATGAGAGGAAGGAAAGGGTGGTGGATGGGAGTCAAATGGGTGAAAGCAGGTGCATGTCTTTTGCCTTGGCTACCTCCCTTATAAGGGTGAAAGAACCCTTGGTGTGTGTGTATATATATATGTATGTACAGTATATATATAGCTTGACCACATACCAATTTCTGCATATATGCCTCTGCAGAGTTCCTAAACATTGATGGCTTAGAATTAAAGTGAACTGTGGTTGATAAATGTGTATATATAGATAGATAGAGTTGGAAAAGGTCTACAGACTAATGAGGTGACCCGTTTCGTAAGATCGGTGCACCAGGGAAACTGTTAGAAGTCTCAGGGCTCGTATGGGGACCAAGTGACAGCAGTCATGGGAATTATATTCCTGAATTTCAAAAGTCAAAGTTTGGGGCTGTACTTCAGGGGTAGGTAAAGATTGTTGATGTGCAGCATTGGTGACAGATTACAGAATGCTTCTTGATGATGTATGGAATTGTCTCATGGAGGCATCTCATAAATCATATACATTTTTTTTTTTTTTTTAGAAATTTCTGTTTTTATTTTATTTATTTTTTATTTATTTATTTATTTATTTATTTCTAAGTGTTGGCTATTCTGGCATGTTTGGATAAAATCTAATGATAGAATATTTCTGCCTTCAGGATACAATGTGACAGTTTTAGCATATGGACAAACAGGCTCAGGCAAAACCCATACTATGGGAACTGCTTATGTTCAGGACGAATCAAATGACGACGAAATTGGGGTCATCCCGAGGGCTGTGCAGGATATCTTCAAAGGTGTTGAAGAGAGAACCGAAAATGAATTCTTAGTAAAGGTTTCTTTTATTGAGGTAAGGAAATGTCCATCATAGTATGGTTTTAACATACCACATGTGGATATTGTAAATTAATGCCTTATCAAACCTAGTTATATCATGTCCAGTCATTATATTTTTGTAAGTGACTAGTAGCTGGCAGTGCCAAGAGCCTTTCTCTAAGGTGCTTTACCACAGTGTTCTCTTCTTGTAGCATCACTGTTATACATACATATACCAAAGGCCTTTTCCCCCTTACAAAGGAGGTAGCCAAAAAAACAAAGGTATAAACCACTCCCACCTATTCCATCCCCAACATACTCCACTCCCCTCTACCCTCTTCCCTCCATTATACCTAGTTTTTTCATAGGCATGGGGGAACCAGCGATGTGTTCCTGCCTTGGTGGTTCTACTAGATGAGGCATGATCATTGTGCATTTCATCTTCAAATTTCATCAACACCCACCTCCATTTGGAGGTGCTATGGCATCTTAGACTAGAGCCAAAATATTAATGCGGACAATTGAGTAAATACATGCACACACAGGAAGGGGAGCGACAACACAAGCATAGGTATCCTTCCTGGAAGATACATATACCAACATATACCAAAGGCTTTTTCCCCCTTACACGGGTGGTAGCCATCCTGTAAGATACAACTAGGTAAATACACACACACAAGCTTTATGATATGTGTATGTACACATTATTGTAATATCTGTTCTGTTTTCACAGCTTTATAAAGAAAATTTGTATGATTTACTTGGAGGAAAAACTAGAGAAGAAAGTAGTTTAGACATCAGGGAAGATCCTAGAGGTGGCATCAAACTAAGTGGATTGACAGAGTTACCGGTAACATCGTTACAGGAAACCATGCAGTGCTTAGAAATGGTAAGTTCAGTAACATCTTTCCCTAATTGTCAATTATGCAGATGTAAGGGATATATCATCACCCTCATAAAGGAATTGCCCAAGTAATTTTTCATCATTTTTATTATTATTATTATTCTAAATAAATTTTTCATTGCTCCTTGTGGTACAATTCCCAATGTTTTATTTAGTGCCTGAGTAGGTTAAAACTACGTTAGGAACATTACGTACATTTATGAAATATATAAAAAAATTTCTGAAAAGTTGGAAAAATGACTTAGGCACTTTCATTATGAGGCTGGAAATGTATATTTTATTTCATTAATGCATTCACAGGGGTGAAATTAGATAGCTGTTGTTCTTTCAGTATGAAGATCATAGTTTTTAGCTGAAATGCATCATGGGGTGGGAATATCTGGTTATTAACCATAACACATCAGACATCACTAGTGCCGGCATGGGAATAACAAGTCTTTGTCGACATGTCAACCAAAAAATATTCATGGTGCCGGCATATATCTATGTTCATTTTTTGGCAAAATTATTGCCAAAAACAAATGGTAAACAAATCACTCTCTAGACAATGGCTTGTACTACTACACATGTTTTAGGATTTTTTGGCAGAAGACAGAAGATAGGGGTGAGTGGAGAATGGTTGTGTATGTGGGGGATGAGGGTGGTGGTTTGGGAGTATGTGTGAATGATTTTCTGACACAATATCGACAAGATGTGTGTCGATACCAGCACTAGACATCACTGGGTTGAAGGGATATGTTATAAGTCATTTACATATATTGCTCAGATGCCAATTATGCCTTTTTCAGGGTGCCCTACATCGAGCGACAGGTGCAACTGCAATGAACGCTCGCTCCAGTCGATCGCATGCCATCTTTTCTTTGCACATTGAGCAGAGAAAGGCGACTGAAGGGTGAGTTACAAACCAGTATTATTATGATATTGGATGAGTAAGTGAGGCAATGGCTGTGGAAGTGGGGGAGTGGCAAATGGTGGATATGTAAATGGAGATCTGAAAAAAAGTATTTTGAATGTCATAATCACCACAGGCAGGCAGTTGTTAAAGTTGTTGGTAATAAACTGATACTTGGTTCAGTTTACAATAGTTAATATTACAGGAATGAATGAGAATATGACAAAACAAATGTAATTTGATTTATTTAAGTTCATGGTTATTTACATGAATATTAAGATCGGTATACATAAAAATGATTTGTAAAGCAGATTAAAAGATTCACTATTTTTATGTTAAAGTCAAAAACAAAATACAATATGTTTAAGATAACAAGTTTGGCCATCACATCAACACAACTGCAAAAGGTGACATGTACAACACTTAACCTCTTCACTCCGGGGCACATCGCATGTCTGGCACCATAGCTGCCCGACGTGTGATGCTGCGTCATAATAATCGCATTATAAGAAATAGTCAGTGCTCAATCGTTCGTTCTCTTTCACCCGTGTATTTTGATAACCATAGAAAATTGATGAAGCCAGTTTAGAGAAAATGGAGATTACGTAGGTACAACTACAATAAATATAATCAAGATGCCGACGTCGGCATCATCGAGTACCCACTTGCTCCTCATGCCGCCTACGTAGGCGTCACCGTATACAAACATACATATACCAAGGCTTTTTCCCCCTTACAAGGGGGGTAGCCAAAAAGAAAAAGGCACAAAATCATTCCCACCCATTCCATCCCTGAATACCCTCCACCCTCCCTCTTACCTGAGCACCTCCTGAATGACGGGTCATCCCTGCACCTTGTCCACTGCCCTGGGTCAGAAGCAGTGTCGCAAGACATCACATCCACAGCAAGGCCGCTTCATTAAATCGGCGACCCCCCCTCTCCGTCCCCCCATTGCATAAAATGAGAGGACGGGGAGAAATCCCTTCGGGATGCATCAAATTTTGCTCACACATACTACCTCACTCCCCATCCACCCGCCCATTCCACCTCATGCAATCACAACATCATCCATATACAACCACATGAACACAAGTGCAAAAGGTGGCACGTACAACACTTAAACGTTGGAAAAACTTAACTTACACAGGTGGCAGCACCCTTGGGTAGAAAAAAGGAAAAAGCCTCGGAGGGACTCTGACCTGCTTTTACATAGTATATGGAGCATGAGGGTTGCCAAAAACTGCTATGGCATGGGACTGGCAACCTAATGGCTCTAGTTAAGAAGCATACATACATAACCCTTACTAATCTTAAATCTATTCATAGTCCATTACATAACCTTTGGGTCTCGCATCTTAACCTAAAATGTCAATTAAAAATCCAGTTGCTGGAGGAACTAAAATCCTTTTAATTTCTGGTCAGGGGAACAAAGTGCATTGACTTTAAACTAAAATACATAAATTGGAGGTGCATGTAAAGACGAGCCTCCTTAGATCCACACTATATTTCAAACTAACAAACTAAGCTGATATATCTAAATTTCTAAATAGCGTTAGCTCCGCCAACCGTTGAGGAAAACCACGCTCAGTCTTCATATGCTCGGTGAAACTTGATCACCGACAAAGTTGTGGTGAGAAGTCTGAAGTCCCTCCCAGGCTGACACCTAGCTGGCCTAACATAAACAACATAAATAGGTGTGCAACTTCCAAAATCCCAGTGATGGATGAAACAGTAACGACATACACAGACCATACTCTGATGTTAGAACTGGAGTGTGGGAATGGTGAGAAAAAAGTGTATATAAATGTTAAAACATGACAATATATATGTGTTATCATCTCTCCCTTCGCTGATCATTATCTTGGTTTTTAACGTAGCTGCCATCTCCCTTTGATGCCTAGCACGCACATACACACATAAGCTTCAACTTGGTACTGTGACGATGACGCTGATCTCTCAAGGGACGATTTATAGTGGCAGGCAAAGTAGAGGGCTTGACCTGGGATGCCAGCATCTATTGTTGCTGAAAGGGCGTTGCCAAGAGAAGTCAATGAGCTGAGTTGCTTGAAACAATGAACCGTCCCTTGGGAGATAAGTGCCATTGTCGGAGTACCAAGTTGGAGCCTGTGTGTGCATACATGCATGTGCATGCCAGGCATTGAAGGGAGATGACAGCTATGATGAAAATCGAAATAATGATTATATCAGCAAAGGGAGAGATGATAACATATGTACTAAACTTTGATAGAAGGAAGGGAGGTGCAGGGGAGAGTGTATGGAAGTGTGTGTGAATGATATTTCTCCCATGTATTATATTTTCTACACAAGGTGGCAGAGAGAGGGGAGGTCACTAATTACATGAAACAGCTTTGGTGTGGATGTGCTGTGTCTTGCTGCATTGCTTCTGACCCAGAGCTAAGATGAGAGGGGAAAAAAGGATAGTAGGTGGGAGTGGGTGCATGTCTTTTGACTTGGCTACCTCCCATGTAAGGGAGAAAAAAACCTTGGTAAATACATACGTACTGTACAAGAACTCCACTAACAAGTTCTTGTCGTACATCTCTGTGTGTATAAACGAAATACAGCAAATTTTATTTATTTATTTTTTGTTTTATTTATTTTTATTTATTTATTTTTTATGGAGCAGAAACATGGAACAAGAGAGGAAGAGAGGAGATTGAATGTGTTTGAGATGAAGTGTCTGAGAAGTATGATAGGGGTTACTAGGCTAGATAGAGTGAGAAATGAGGAGGCGAGGAGGAGAACAGGGGTGGAAAGGGAGTTGGGAGATAGGGTTGATGAAAGAGTATTAGGATGGTTTGGACACATGGAAAGAATGAGTGAAGAAAGACTAGTAAAAGAGGTATGGAAGGCAGATGTGGGGGGAGTGAACATGAGGGGATGTCCTAGGATGAGATGGATGGATGGGGTGAAGGGGGCTTTGGGGAAGAGGGGAATGTCTGTTGAGGAAGGACGGGAGAGGACAGAAGACGGGTGAATGGAGAATGGTTGTATATGGAAGATGTGATGCATGAGGTGGAATAGACGGGGGGATGAGGTAGTGTGAGCAAAATTTTGACGCAGCCCGAAGGTATTTCTCCCCGTCCTCTCCTTTATATGGGGGGTCGCCGATTTAATGAAGCGGCCTTGCTGTGGATGTGCTGTGTCCTGCGACACTGTTTCTGACCCAGGGCAGTGAACAGGATGAAGGGATGGCCCGTCATCTAGGAGGTGCTAGGATGGGAGGGAGGGTGGATGGGTGTGGAGTGTTTTCGGGGATGGAACGGGTGGGAATGATTTTATGCCTTTTCCATTTTGGCTACCTCCCTAGTAAGGGGGAAAAAGCCTTGATATATGTATGTATGTATTTATTTTTTTTTTTATTTATTTATTTATTTATTTTTTTTTTTTTTTAACTTTTTTTTTTTTTTTACTTTTTTTTTTTTACTTTTTTTTTTTATTTATTTATTTTTATTTTATTTTATTTATTTATTTTTTTCTTTCTTTTACAGGGAGAGCATCATCAGTGCAAAGTTCCATATGGTTGATCTAGCAGGAAGTGAGAGAGCTAAGAAAACAGGAGCATCTGGGGAACGCCTTAAGGAAGGCATAAACATCAACAAGGGGCTCTTGGCTCTGGGCAACGTCATTTCCGCCCTTGGAGATGAGAATCATAGAGGACATGTGCCATACAGAGATTCCAAATTGACTAGGTTACTGCAAGGTTAGAAATTTTAACTTTATCTTAAATCACAACAAAGTAACGTCATAGCACATTAGTAAAAATTAGACTTAAAACCCGATCACTATCTGTGATCAGGAATCGTAGATAGTGATCGAAATATATGGAACTTCCTACTTTCGTCTCTTCTTTTTTGAAAGTGTGTTTTAAGTCTAATTTATCTAAAATGTTATTGTTCATAGTTGTACAACAGATGGTTTTTAATAGTAGTGTGGATGTATGCTTTGACTTGCCACCCCCTTGTGGTGTGTAAAATTGTGTAATTGATTGTTGTGTCTGCACTAATTATGCCATTCAGCAGGTGTTCAGTGCAGAAAACTAGGTTTAAGAAGTATGGAGAAGAATGAAAAGTCATAGTAGGTCTGCTCATTCTTCTGTGGAAAAAAAGGCCTTTTGGTATATGATATATGTACTGGCGAGTTGAACCAAGGGCATGGTTCACTAAATTTCATGGGATAAAATCCTCTGTAAGGGGTACCAGGAGGAATGTCTGTGGACACTGTTTAATCAGAGGTGGGGTCGCTGATTAAATGAAGCAGCCTTGCTGTGGATGTGCTGTGTCTTGCTGCATTGCATCTGACCCAGGGCAGTGGGCAAGTTGCAGGGATGACCTGTCATCCAGGAGGAGCCAAGATAAGAGGGAGGAAGGGGAGTGGAGTGGATTTTGTTACTTTTTCTTTCTTTCTTTCTGTTCTACCTCCCTTGTAAAGGGGGAAATGCCATTGGTATGTGTATGTATTTATTCAATGGATTTGCCCTTGTTACAGATTCTCTTGGTGGTAATTCACATACAGTCATGGTGGCCTGTGTTTCACCAGCGGATTCTAACTTTGAAGAAACAATCAGCACATTGAGATATGCTGACAGAGCTCGAAAGATAAAGAACAAGCCTATCGTGAATAGGGACCCCCATGCTGCTGAATTGGCCAAACTCAGGCAACAGGTGTGTGTGTGTGTGTGTGTTTACCTAATTCTAGCATACAATTAAACATGTTTGAGAAATAGGGTGGGTGTTATGAGAATAAAATGATAAGTGAGGAGGAGAGCAGGGATTGGAAAGGGTCTGGTAGTTACTGTGGGGCAGATAAAAGAATACCGAGATGGTTTGAGCATGTAGGAAGAATTAACAAAGAAAGACTAGCAAAAAGTGTATGGAAGGCAGAGGTGGATGGCGTGAACCTGAGGGGTAGACTAAGAATGAGATGTATGGATGGAATTGAATGGGGCTTCGAGGAGTAAAAGAGGAAAGTCTGTTGAGTAGGGAAGGGATAACCATGAGTGGAAAATAGTTGTGATTGAAACGGAAGTTGATGCAGCTCGAAGGGCTTTCTTGTCTTCCCTGTTTTCGCATGAGGAGATGGGGAAGGAGGGAGGGTCATGATGGAAATGAAACAGCTGGCCCTTGTTGTGGATGTACTGTGCCTTGCTGCAATGCTTTTGCCCCAGACAGTCTGGGGGGATCAGGGATGACCCATCTTCCATAAGGAACTTGGATGAAAGGGAAATTGATGATAGATGGTATTGAGATGGTGGGTGCCTGCGTTGGCTGGCTACCCCCTTATAGGGGGGAAGAAGCCTATTAGTATACAAAAAAGATATATTTAAGTAATGTAATATGGAATGATTAAAGGCTGGGTGTGTGCCTTAATTTGGTAAGCCCCCCTTTTTAGGGGAAAGGGCTATTTGGTATATGCATGTATTTTCAACTAGAAATTAAATTATTCCATTTTAAAATGGATGAAATGGGTGGGAGTGTTTTTATGCCTTTCCCTTTTTGGCTACCTCCCTTGGAAGGGGGAAAAAGCCTTGGTATATGTATGTATGTATGTGAGAATAAACACCTTGTGAGATCGAAACCTTTATTGGTACTACGTTTCGCTTGTTACAGCTTTTTCAAGTCTTGTCGGCTTTTGCCATTGTGATCCATGTATGTATGTATTTTAAAATCAAAGGGAAACTAATGTACACAACAATTTGTAATTGTTTTGACAACAAAAACCTTTCATTGTTTCCACAGGTCCAGCAGCTTCAGGTACAGCTCTTGGCAACACAGGGTAGTGGCGGTGGTGGTGAAGTTTCCGCAACCAGTGCCGAGGTAATGTATACCTCTTGTCGTAAATGTTGAGGCTTAAGATTGAGCATTTGAATGCGATTCAAGAATTCAAGACATTTCTAGTAGAGGCTTGGGTGTCGTCAATGTTGAGGCATTTGATTGAGCATGATTAAGTATTTGAATCTGATTCAAGAATTCCAGACATTCCAGTAGAGGCTTGGGTGATGAATACAGTAGAGTAGTGGTTCTTAACCTGGGGTACCTGTACCCCCCAAGGAGTACGAGACATGATAGCCAGTGCAATGGTATTGTATATTTATAATGAGAAAGAGCAAGGTGTGTATCATTCCTTTTAATGTGTTTGCATTGTATTTGTATTGGATGGCGGTACGAGATTTTTTCTCCTTCTTTTCCTCTCCTTTTTCTTCTTCTTTTTCTTCTTTCCTTCAAGGGGTACAGGCACTGAAAAAAAGTTAAGAACCACTTCAGTGTTGACGTAGTGGAAATAAACCAGTTGAAGGGTGGAGTATTGATGGGAGTGAGAGAAGAATAGAACAAGCCAAACAGAGGTAGTGTGATCATGTCATGTGATTGGATGAGGGTAGAACTCCTAGGAAGATGCTTAGTAGAATGGGAAATGAGTAAGATGCAGGGAGGACCTGTCATCCAGGAGGAGCTAAGAAAAGAGGGAGGAGGGGTGGTGAATGGGAGTGGAGTATGTGGGGATGAAATGGGTGGGAGTGGAATTATACCTTTTGACTTTGGCTATCTCCCTTGTAAGGGGAAAAAACACTTGGTGTATGTATGTGTGTGTTTGTATATGTATATATATATATATCATTGATGTAAACTCTCCTACTGGGATTCAAACTCTTGCTTGAGCCGCTTCCTTCTTATAAGGCGAAGACTGTACCGTCACGCCATCCTTCGCCTAATAAGAAGCAAGCTGCACAGGCAAGAGTTTGAATCCCAATAGGAGAGTTTACATCAATAATACATATATATACATATACACACGGTAGGAGAGTTTATTTCCAAATATTATACCTATCTGAGAGTTAACACCTTGACATGGTGGATAGGCTTGAGAATCTTAATGATTACAAAAGCTATGTCAATAGAGAGGAAACCTATGCAGGGTCGCCCATATTGAACAGGTTTTGTAAGAAAGATCAGACAAAGAGCAGCTGTCACACACTGTCGTAGGACCCACTGCTAACTGCCACGTCCCTGATGGCAAACGGGGGAATTCCTCTGAGATTAATGTTACGAAGAGTGAAGTGCAAAATGTTTGTTCTTTTTCAGGTTCGAGCTCTTCTTGCACAGAATCAGAGCCTTCAGGAAGAGAATGACAAGTTGACAAGAGCCCTTCATCTTGCCATCGATGAAAACACAAATACAGCTGAGAAGGCACTTATGGTAAGTTGTGTATCATCTGGATGTAGTGTTTATGTATTACGTGTGAAATGGCCTTAATAACCAGTCTCTCAAATTATATATAAAAAAACACTCAATGGGTTAATCAAAACAGTTAATCAAGGAGTGGTTTTTGCTAATTGAATAGAATCATTTGACATCAATTGGTAAAAAACAACTTCAAAGGTTAAATTGTACCTCGCTGAATAAAAGAGGCCGAGGAAGCTCACTGGTCGAGCAGGTTAGATCATCACTACTTGCGATGGAGGTAAAGGTGACGGCAGTTCATTCCCTGCCATGGGTAGGTGGGACCAAAGGCATAGTTCATTAAATACCATGCTTCAAAGTACTATAGAAGGGGCACCATCCTAGCCTTCTGATAGGGGAAAGTTTGTGACTTTAAACCGAATCTTCATAAACTGAATAATTTATTTATTTCCTTTGTGAAATTCCCTTGGTATGAAAAATATATATACTAACCTGTTTTGTTTTAATTTTTCATAGGCGGAAATGGCACGAGATCGTCTGAAGATCAAATTGGAAGAGCTGAAAGCCCAGACTGGAAATGCAGTCGAAAACTTGAACAAGACCCTGGATGTCACGGTCAATCCTCAGTTTAGTGAACAATTAGGACTTGTAAAAGCATTGCAAGACAAAATTATGGAACTTCAGGTAATGTAATGCTGTCTCAGAGTTGGGTTGATATTTTTAGTGTAGTAATTTGAAGGAAAATATTTCTTGTCTTGAAATTTAGAGAAATAAAATGTAAATACGACGTTTGTAGAAAAGATACATTATGGAAAGGTGATCTGTATATTACGACCCCCATGTGTGGCCCACTTCAGCGCTGAAGAAGACCTTAGTGGTCGTAATGCATGGAACATCGTTCAGCCGCATTTCTTTTCTCCAAATGTGGGATTTACAGTTTATTTTACAAATTTATTAGAATATTTAAATCACCCGGATTAAGGGAAATATTAAATTAGGTATGCATGCAGTATTTTGTTTGTCTTGATAATATGAATTATCATCAACTGGATGAAATGCTTGTTTTCTTTGCTTCTGTAGCTGTCACCATGTTGTCATTGCATTCACTATAATTTCACTATTGTTGTTGTTGTTGTTGTCGTTCCCTAGACTGTCTGTCCGAGCAGTCCCGTCTCCCCAAGGAATGCTATAGCCGAAACTGGGTTTTCCCACAAATCCTTTATAGAGTGTATGTTGTGTTGTTTGCGTGCATGATTGTGTATAATGCAGTCTTCCATTATGTGTTGTATGGTATGGGGTGAAGTATTACATCCTGGGCAGCTGTTCACAATGCGGTCATCCAGCCTCTTCTGGTAGCTTAGAAGTGCTGGGTATTGTTCATAGATAAGGTTACCTCTGTTGTTCATTGGGTGATAAGGTTAGGGGATCGCTACATGTGGTGGAGGCCAATGTGACAACAGTTCAAACCCTACCACCTGTTAGTTGGCCCAAAATCTCTCGTTAAATTCTACACTACATAGTCCTCTGTGAGGGGCACCATCCTAACCTCCTGAGAGGGGAAATTTCACAATGTTAAACCGAATCATTAGTCATAAGATCATAAGAATGGAGACTGCTAGAGACCATAAGGCCTACACTAGGCATACATACATACATATACCAAGGCTTTTTCCCCCTTACAAGGGAGGTAGCCAAAAAGGAAAAGGCATAAAATCATTCCCACCCATTCCATCCCTGAATACACTCCACACCCCTCCACCCTCCCTCTTATCTTAGCACCTCCTGGATGACGGGTCATCCCTGCACCTTGTCCACTGCCCTGGGTCAGAAGCAGTATCGCAAGACACAGCACATCCACAGCAAGGCCGCTTCATTAAATCGGTGACCCCCCCTCTCCGTCCCCCCATGCATAAAAGGAGAAGACAGGGAGAAATCCCTTTGGGCTGTGTCAAATTTTGCTCACACATACTACCTCACCCCCCATCCCCCCGCCCATTCCACCTCATGCATCACAACATCATCCATATACAACCATTCTCCATTCACCCGTCTTCTGTCCTCTCCCGTCCTTCCTCAACAGACATTCCCCTCTTCCCCAAAGCCCCCTTCACCCCATCCATCCACCTCATCCTAGGATGTCCCCTCATGTTCACTCCCTCCACATCTGCCTTCCATACCTCTTTTACAAGTCTTTCTTCACTCATTCTTTCCATGTGTCCAAACCATCCTAATACTCTTTCATCAACCCTATCTCCCAACTCCCTTTCCACCCCTGTTCTCCTCCTCACCTCCTCATTTCTCACTCTAGCTTAGTAACCCCCATCATACTTTTCAGACACTTCATCTCAAACACATTCAAACTCCTTCTCTCTTCCTCTCTTATGTTCCACGTTTCTGCCCCATACAGTGCTGTTGGCACAATCACTCCTTCATACAGTCTCCTCTTAGCATCCATTCCCAAATGTCTATTCCTCATTACACTCTTCAATCCACCAAGGCATCGCTTCTCTCATCTACTCGCTTCTCTCATCTACATTCTACCTCCACCTTCACTCCACCTTTTCCTGCCACATTTGCACCCAAGTATCTAAAACTATCCACTTCCTCCAGTCGCTCTCCCTTAATGCTCACTTCTAGTCTATTGCCACTTTCACCCCTTGTACATCTCATCACCTTACTTTTACCCACTACACTAGGCAGCTCCGTAAATAAGTCATCACCAATGTTGCAATACCCACCACTACCACCTTTGCTTCCACACGCATCGCTATACCATAATTTACACTCTCTGGAAAGATGCAGAGTGCAGGGTGATCTAATAGAGGTGTTCAAGTGGATCAAAGGCTTTAACAAGGGTGATGCAACAGGGCAGGACTCACAGTAATGGTTATAAGCTGGACAAATTTAGATTTAAAAAGGAAATAGGCAAGAATTGGTTTACTAATAGGTTGGTCGACAAATGGAATACACTTAGTAACCATGTAGCAAGCGCTGAAATTATCAGTTGTTTTAAGAAACGATTAGACAACTTTATGGATGGGGATGACAGGTGGTGATGGATACGGAGCTGCCTAGTGTAGGCCTTATGGTCTCTTGCAGTCTCCTTCATTCTTATGTTCTTATGTTCACTGCTCCTGCCACACTCACTCTCTCCATTTCTATTGCTCCTGACCCAGGGCAGTGGACAGGATGCAGGGATGACCCGTCATCCAGGAGGTGCCAAGATAAGAGGGAGGGTGGAGGGAAGTGGAATATATAGGAAATGGAATGGGTGGGAGTGGTTTCTATGCCTTTGTCTTTTTGGCTACCCCCCATGTAGGGGGGAAAAGCCTTTGGTATATGTATGTATGTTAATCATGGTTATTGTAGGCAGCCGTTGTTACTGCCACCATCACAGCAGCTAAGGTCACAAGCAATACCAAATCTTCTATATCAGTCATCATTTAACATTTGTAATGTTAAGTGATTGATTTATGCTATTGACTTTGGCTACCTCCCTTGTAAAAGGGAAAAGCCATTGGTATATGTATCATTTAACCAATCACAACCACCAGCTTCAGTCTCCATTGCCAAATTCAGATTTTTTTTTTTTTTAAATAATCTATTTTATTATTATAGTTATTATTATATATATTTATTTTATTTATTTGTATATTTATTATTATTATTATTATTATTTTTTCACTGCTTGGTTGCTGTTTGTGTGGTTGGTAAGATACAACATGTATAAATTTATTTCTATTCCCCAGGCTGATCAACAAAATAATGAAAAGGCTATGATGAACCACGAACTGTCTCGCCACAATATTTCTGTGAACACGACCACATTTGGTAATGGCCCTGAGGGCGGAGTATCCTCATCTGATGAACAGGAATCTGACGATGGCTCTCCAAGTAAAGATTTTGGTACTGCCTTTACCTTGCGTCAAGCCAAACTCAATGAAGAATTGCACGTAAGTATTGAATATGAGTGCCCATAGTATATTGTAATGATAATAACATACAGTTTATTGGGTATAGCAGCATGACTGCTGAAAATATACAACCTACAGAATTATAAAATTATAAGATATAAGAGTGAAAAGATGTTACAAGTATTAAAAAAACACAACAAAACAGTTTGGTTGGTCACGTGTTTGTTGAAAATGCATGGACGTCGTTAACCACACCAGTATGACTCAAATTCCCGTGCGCAGCATCGGCTGCAAATATGTAATTTGCTAGGGTCAGAAAAAGTTGGGAAAATATGCTCCATCTACTCGTTGACCAAAGATTTTGCTTAGAAGCATCTATCATAATGCGATTCTATGAATGTTACAAATTTATACTGATCTTGTGATTATTGAATCTCTACCAAGTCTGTGTTAAGCAGAAACTGTATTTTTAGTAATCAGGAAGAAAATAAGTAAACTTTGAAAAATTTATTTGTGATGTTATATAACATTTCATCTAATGAACATACAGTACTTGTTTCTGTGAATGAATATTGTATTTACAAAGTTACTTTTGTTGACTTGTATCTTGTTTAACCCAAAACCTAGGAACTGAACAGAGCCTTAACCTTGAAAGAAGAGTTGATGGTGAAAATGTCAGCAAATGATGATAGATTTGTGAGTTTGAGAGCAACGTACGAAAAGAACGTCAAAGACTTGGAGGACCAGGTTAATATCGTTTCCAAAGAACGAGATCAGCTTACCCAACAACTGCGGAGCACCCTTGCACCGGCTGCTAGCAAGTAAGCATGTGTTAATTTATTTTATTTTATTTTTTCTATTTTATTTATTCAATTTTTGTGTTGATTTTATTTTATTTTGTTTCATCTTCAGTGAAGTATGCTTGAAGGAAAACCTCCTGCCCATGTACACTGAATATATATATATATATATATATATATGTGTGTGTGTGTGTATATATATATATATATATTATATATATATATATATATGTATATATATATGTATATATATATATGTATATATATATATACATATATATATATATATATATATCACTGAAGAGGATCACAGCCAGTGATCGAAATATATAGAAATCGTTATTTCCTTTCTTCTCATATATATACACACACACATACATACATCCATACATACACTGTCACTGCTACCACCACCATCATTATTATTGTTATCTTTAGTAGTAATAATTCCAGTAGTTCCCTTCTGCTCCACCTTGATTCCCAGCAGACACTAGTACTCATTCATAGCTGGGTCATCTGGTTGTGGTAGGCTGTGATCAAGCCCAGATTCCTGCGCTGCAGAGCCAGCACTCGTCCTGTGCCCTTTAGTTGTAGACACTACCACTACCTTAAATTCTGATCAACTAAAATTTTCCCCTCCAACATGTTTTACTAAACGAGCTTCAGCCACGTGGTTGTTACCAGGAACACAAGGTATATTGGCATGAGAGAACAACCCTCACACCTGTTGAGTTGTCTTTGTTCTCTTAATTTTACTTCTTGTCTCCCTGTTAAGGATTTCTGAGCAAAGAAGAAAGCGCCTTAAAGAACTGGAAGGACAGATGCAGAGTTTGAAAAAGAAGATTACAGAACAGAGCAAAATGCTCAAGATGAAGGAACAGACAGAAAAACAAGTAAACAAACTTGGCTCAGAAATTCAGGTAAACAAGTGAAATCATTGTTGTGTATAGGGCAGGGAGCATGACATATACCACAGTTTAAGTTGCCATGCAAAATGTATAACGGAACTGAAATTACATATCTTTATGGAAAGTATAGGTGACTTACCCTGGATGTGATGAATTTTGTGCCAGCTACGGCATGTTAGAAAATATATAATGTGGTAATTTTGGTGTATTTTCCTTTTGCAGAGTATGAAGGCAGCAAGGGTAAAGTTAATTCGTCAAATGAAAGAAGATAATGAGAAATTCAGGGTCTGGAAAGCTCAGAAAGACAGAGAGGTTTGTATGATGGTGTGACCTTACTATCCATCTATATACCAAGATCTTTTTCCCCCTTATAAGAGAGGTAGCCAAGTCAAAGGCACATACCTACTCCCATCCACCACCCTCTCCCTTTCTCTCATTTTTGCTCCTCATGGATGATGGGTCACCCCTGTAACCTGTCCACTGCCTTGGGTCAGAAGCAATGTTGTAAGAAACAATACATCCACAGGAAGGCCATTTCACTTAATCGTCAACCCCCTCCTCTCCATCCCCTCAAGCAGAAAGCGAAGACACGGGGAAATACCTTCGGGCTGCATCAAAATATTCACACATAAAACACCCTGTTCCCCCTCATTCCCAGCCCCTCCCTTCCTTGCATAACGGTATCATCTATATACAGTCACTTTCCACTCGTCCCTATCTCCTGCCTTCTCCCTTTCTTGCTCAACAGACATTCCCCTCTTGCTTAATGCCCCCTTCACCCCATCCATCTGTCTCATCCTCGGTCATCTCCTCAGGTTCACGCCTGCCACCTCTGCCTTCCACGCCTCTTTTACTAATCTTTTATCATTCATTCTTTTCATCTGTCCAAACCATCCCAATACTCTTTCATCAAACTTATCTCCCAACTTCTTTTCCTCCCCCCATTCTCCTCCTCACATCCTTGTTTCTCACTCAGTCCAACCTAGTAACCCCTACCATACTTCTCAGACATTTCATCTCAAACCCATTTCTTTGCATCCATCCCCAGATGCCTATTTCTCATAAAAAAAAAATTAATCCCCCAAGGCATTTACTTGCTTCTCTCAATCTACAAATTACCTCCACCTCCACTTCTCCCTTTCCAGCCACATGGAACCCCAAGTACCTTAAGCTTTCCACTTCCTACAGCCTCTCCCCTTTTAGACCTTTTTCCAACTCACTGCTATCCTCTACCCTTGTACATCTCATCACCTTACTTCTACCCACATTTACCTTCAACTTTCTCCAATTGTAAACCTTCCCAAACTCTGTCACTAACTCCCTTAATCCCTCCTCTGACCCAACCACAAGCAGTGTTGTCAAAAAACAGGTGGCTTGCCTCCCACTTTTCTCCATTTTTCTTAACCATCTCCAGATCCCTGCCCATTACCCTTGCCTTACTCGTCCAAGGTGCCATGGTATATAATGCTCACCAATCTGTGCCTTTGAAAGTTGGATGAATTGGTACAAATTCCCCCACACTACTCTTTCACTGTCTTTCTTTTTTTTTTTTCTTTCTTTCTTTCTTTCTCACACTCTTTGATTCTCTCCCTCCCTCCCCTCTCCCTCCCTCCCCTCTCCCTCCCTCCCCCTCTTCCTCCCTCCCCCTCTTCCTCCCTCCCCCTCTTCCTCCTTCCTTCCATCCCCCCTCACCCCAAGAGACTGGAAATGGAATGTGATGCACGAAACTTGAATATTTCTTAATAGTTTGGCAGAGGCTACTTGATATGGTGTCATTGCATTGATATTGTTCGCATAATGTGTTTACCATGTGCTTTCAGGTTGCCAAACTGAAACAAGAGGACAGAAAGAAGCAGTATCAGATTGTAAAAATGGAGCGTTTACACACCAAACAACAAAACGTTCTTAAACGCAAAATGGAGGAGGCTGTTGCTATAAACAAAAGGCTCAAGGTAAAGTATAGCCATATGAGATACATATAATACACATACATATAACAAAAGACCTTTTCCCCTCGAAAGGCATGTGCATGAAGGAGAGGCTTGAGGAAGTAGAAAGTATTTGGAATCCCATGTGGCAGTGAATGTAACCTATAGGCTACAGGAAGTAAATGGATATCTGGATGGAATAAAAGTAGTTGTGTGAAACAAGTATTTTAGGACGAGTGTGAAAAGAATGATGCATGGAATGTTTTCCTCATGCCACTGTGTAGAGGCGAGACTTGGATTTTGAGGGAATCATAAAGGAAGATGCCTTTACTTGTATAGGAATGACCCCTGTGGGGCTACAGGTAGCAGGATTTCTAGTCCTAACCCCATCCCGTTTTTTGTTGCCTTTTACGACTCAAGTACTTGGTGGCAGCATTCTATCCTCCACCACAGGGTAGGTAAATAAAGGAAATGAATATTCAGAGAAATGGTACAGGACAGTAACAAGAGATTAGGGGGACAGCATAATGGAGGGACAGTCGTATAATAAAAGTGTTTGAGAAATGTGGTTGGTGTTACAAGAACGGACAGAGAAAGAAACGTGGAAGTGAGACAGAGAGCAAGGAAAGAAAGACAGCTGTTGGATTGGGTAGATCAAAGAGTGCCAGGGTGGTTTGAGCTTATGTAAGAAATAGAAAGACTATCAAAAAGTGGAAAGTGGATGGAGAAAACTTGAAAAGAAGACAAGAATGAGGTGGATGGATGGAATAAAGGATACATGAGCAATATCTTGATCAGATTGAATAGCATAAAAGATAAGAGTGAACAGAGGAAGATTTTGAAAATATGAATGGATGATGTGGCTTAGGGGATTCTGTACTTGTCTTCTAGAATTTTTTAATGTATGAGAAAGAGGTTGCCATATAATGAAAAGTTAGGGTAAACTGTTGGGCCCTCTTGTGTAGGTTCTGTTCAAGTTACATTACCTTCAACTGAGCAGTGTGATGTTGAATGTGAATGAATTTTAAAAGATATGTTGACCGTATTATCCTCATTTGTACTGTATACATGCTGTAATCTACAATCTATTCTTCATTCATATAACATTTCATCGTTGTTTTATGAATCTTCACCTAATACTGTCTTGAAGTTGAGTAATTTTACTAATCTGACTTTCCAGGATGCAATGGCTTTGCAGAAGGCAGGAGCAGAACGCAGGGCAGTTTCTAAAGGAGGTGATAATATGGCAATCAAAGTAAAGTAAGTTTTGGGTACTAGTCCTTGTGCTCCAAGGAGTCCATTTAGGGTGTGGGGGTGGGGGTGCGCACGCGCGCATACATTGTGAGCCAGTCAGCCAGAGTACTTACCCCTCTCTCTCTCTATTTCCCATCCGTGTGCTATTTGATTTATTTGTTTATTTTATCTTATTTATTGCCCCCCACCCCCAGGCTACATCAAAATATTCACACACAACCACTCACTAACTCCCCCCATCCCCCACCCATTCCCTTCCATGCATCACAGCATCATCCATACACAACCATTCTCCACTCACCCCTATCTTCTGTCTTCTCCCTTCCTTCCTCAACAGACATCCCCCTCTTGCTCAATACCCCATTGACCCCATCCATCCATCTCATCCCTGATAGTCTCTGCCTGTTCTCTACCTCTGTCTTTGCTTTACACACTTCTTTTATTAATATTACTTCAGTAAAAGGAGTGTGGAAGGCAGAGATGGATGGAGTGAACAGGAGGGAATGAACGAATATAATATGGATGGAAAAGGAGCATTGGTAAAGAGGGAATGTCTGTTGAGGAAGGAAGGGAGAAGACAGAAGATAGGGGTGAGTGGAGAATGGTTGTGTTTGGATGATGCTGTGATTCATGGATGGGTGGAGATGAAATGGGTAGTACTGGAATTATGCCTTTTGAATTTGTCTGTTTACTGGTTTCTTTGTGTTTGTTTATTTTTGTGTGTATGCAACTGCAAGAGAGAGAGGCGAGTTCAAGGTCTCATGCATATAATTGGACACCTCTCATTCTCGTGTACAGTTCTGTGTGGAGGATTTGGGTATCTGATTGTAGGTGTTCTATTGATATTGCATTGCTGCAGCCTGTTAGTACTCCTATGGCAGTGTTTTGTATTGTTTTGAATTTTGCTGAAATGTTAAAGATTCACTTCATGATATATCTATGTATCAATAGCCTGTACCACCTTTGTAAGGGATGGCTAAGTCCATGCATGCCTTGACTCTAAATACTTACTGTTTATTAGGTCCTGGCTTGACGGTGAGCTTGAGGTAGTGACAGTCAAGAAGCAGGCCAAACATACACTTGATATGCTCATTGAAGATCGTAAGACAATATCTGACCAAATAAACAAAGTCAAGGTAAATCAGTAATTTAAAGTTGTATATTTATTCTTATTTCACTTATATCAATATTGAATATATCTTTTGGCTCTTTTATTATGTCTAGATACATGTAAAATGCTTTTAACAGCGTCAGCTGAATCGCGGGGGACATTCTTTGGCAATGGAAGATGATCTACAGGTCAAAAGGAAGAATCTGGAAAATGACATGCACCTTCGCACAGCTCAGATTAATGACATGCAGTCGAAGATTATGGATGGGGATCAAGGTATGATGCATTACAAATTGATTTTTATGTGTTGAGAATGGTTGTATATGGATGATGGTGTGATGAATGGGTGGGGGAAGGGGGTGAGGGAGTATGTGTGAGAAATAATTTGACACAGCTGGAAGGGATTTCTCCCCGTCTTCAGGGATGGAATGGGTGGGAATGATTTTATGCCTTTTCTTTTTTGGCTACCTCCCTTGCAAGATACAGGGATGACCCTTCATCCAAGAAGAGCCAAGATGAGAGGGAGGGAAGGGGGTGAATGGGAGTGGAGTATGTGGGGGTGGAATGGGTGGAAGTGGATTTTATGCCTTTGTTTTTTGGCTACTTTATTCTTATGGGGGGTGGTCCTCTTCATGTCATCTCTAGGCCTTGTGCAACTGAAAAAACTGATAATGGCAAAATGTAAAGCTGTAAAAGATAAATAAAATAAAACTCACATACATAAAAACTTGTTTGAAATAAAGATCTTTTGGGAATTCTTGTTAAAGATTATTTTGTCCATGTATCCCCAGATAACGCAGAAACTTCGAAGAGGCGATTTGAATCCATCCAAAGTATGATTGAAGCAAAGGTTGCCATAAATTACCTCTTTGATTTTGCCACTACCCAACAAGCTACAGTCTTTACTAAAGAATCGGAATTCAAGGATGTTCAGGTAAGTACGAATGTATGCATTGTGGTCAGAGTAGATAGCTTGTAAGGATGGAACCTTTATTAGACGTACATTTCGCTTGTGGAAGCTGTCTCAAGTACAGGGATATCTTGATTTATACTTGTTTAGAATACAGTAAACCCTCGATGTAAAGGATATGGGGATGGGTCTGTTGTTATATCCAAAGATCCGTTATATCTGATGGAAGTAGTGGACAGATCTGTTATACAGTAAACTTCCACTTATCCGAACTCCAAGGGGGATTAGAAATGTCCGATTAACCGAAATGTTCGGTTAATCCGACTTTGTATGTTTCATTCCCGTAGAGTTTTATGCGGTAATGTCAGCTGCAATATTCGTACCTGTAAACTTAACATACACATGGAACTGCTTATAATAGTTCATAAACATATTCTATAGAGTATAAAGAGAAAATGTTTAACGAGAGCTTGTGATACTGTATTGTCACCGAGAGGACTCACGAATGTATGTACCGCCAAACAGCCGATCAGGTGTAAACATAGAGTGTGCTGCCACCGTGTGAGCACTTGGCGAAGCTTGCGGGTGGCGGAAGAGGCGGCGGGGTGTTTGAATGTTCGGTTGAGATCCAAATACGTTCGGTTAAAGCGATGGCTACCGTATTGAGAAAATGTTCGGTTAATGCGATTATTTGGTTAAAATGTGTTCGGATAAGTGCGAGTTTACTGTATCCCAAAATTTGTCTGGTATTAGAAATTACAGTAACCTTTGATATAACGGACAATATGGGGATGGGTCTGTTGTTATATCTGAAGATCCATTATAACCGAGGATCCCTTGCTATGACTGATGAAAATCCATTATAGCAAGGGTATGTCTGGTCAGATTTTTTGTCAATTATATCCGATATCCGGTAGATTGAAATCCGTTATATTGAGGGTTTATTGTACGAGATTTTGGAATAATACAAGGTGAAAAACCTAGTCATTTTTTCATGTTACACAGATTATTTAGAATGATACGATGTAAAAAATCAAGTAAGCAATAGTAAAACTTAACTGTTCACATTATGCAGTCCCCTCAGGAACGTATCCCTCGCATAAATCGAGAAATCCTCATACAGGTTCTACTCTGACCATTTTTGTTGGCATTTGCCATTTCATGCTTTGCACCTTGTGACATACTTAATTTCTGGTCCATGGCATCCAAGTTTATACAATAAAATTTGTATTACAATATACATTGTGAACAGATAGTATATGGTGATATACAGTGTGCCCCAGAAAAATGTACTCGACATCACAAGTACATTTTATTTGGACACCCTGTATATTTGGAAACGACAATAGGTTGTTGTTGTCGTTCCCTAGACTGTCTGTCCGAGCAGTCCCGTCTCCCCAAGGAATGCCATAGCTGAAACTGGGTTTTCCCACAAATCCTTTATAGAGTGTATGTTGTGTTGTTTGCGTGCATGATTGTGTATAGGTACTTGAGCATGGTAGTTTTGTGGGATGTACGTACAAAATCATCTTCCTGCCGCCTGTCCCCAAAACCAGCGCTAAACATCCATGTCACCCAACTGGAGGTGCACATAATTCCATACAAGAACACTGGACTCACCCACCCCTGATACTACAATAAGCAGTCAGCTTATTGTAACATAATAACAACCACATCATGTATTCTACGGTTCCCAGTACTCCACACTGCAACCATACAAAAACGAATCACAAATGAAGCACTCCGTAGTGGCAGTCGGGCAATATACCCCAGATGACACACCACAGAGAGCACTCTAACTACTTCAGAACAACTCAAGTTCTCGCGTGCAGCATCGGCTGCCATACGTAACTTGTATCACACTACTCGCATTATAGAATATAGTCACTGCTGTATTACTTGTTCTCTTTTACTTTGAGTTATAATAAACGCAGAGAACATGATCAAACCAGTTTACAGAATCTGAGGGTAACTTGTGTACAACTACAAAAAAATATGTAATCAAGACATTGACGCTGGCATCCTTGTGTACACTTGCGCCTCATAATGCCTATGTAGGCGTCATTGTACCAAAGTGGTTATTGTCGTTCCCAAGACTGACTGTCTGAACAGTTCCGTCTCACCAAGGAATGCCACAGCCGAAATGGGGTTTTCTCACTAATCCTTTATGGAGTGTTTGTTGTTTTGTTTCTGTGCGTCATTGTGTGTAATGCAGTCTTCCATGACATGTTGAATAGTGGTTAAAACTGCACTGCGTCTCTTCCGTACACCAACTCGAAATATCTTCATCAAGTAACGTGTGGGTTGAACTAATGACTGTGGCCAAACCTGGGGACCCATTGTCTCCTACAAGAGACATCCAGGGCTGTGGATTGATGAATTACAATCACAGAACTGAAAGAATTAGGAAAGGGCAAGTAGGAAATGTTTGATTAGCATTTGCATTAATTCTTTGATATTTCCCTTTTAGGCTCACAATGAAGAATTGATGGCTACATTAGATGAGGCCGAGAGTGAGATGAAGGCCGTGAAGGAAGCTCATTCCAACGAACTAAATAAACTCTCACGGGAATATGAAGACAAAACCCTCTTCCTCCTTAGACAGATGCCAAAAACTAATGTAAGTAAATAACAGTTTCTTCTCAAGATTTTGTTTAAGGTTTTTTATAAAATGACACAAGGAGCTAAGATGGGAGGGACTGAATGGGTTTTGGGATAGGTGTGAGGAGTATGTTCTGACATAGACATTTTTGTTATAAGGGAAAAGACTCTGGTATATGTATGTATATTCAGTAAACCCTTGATATACCAGATGTCGAATATACATACATATACCAAGGCTTTTTCCCCCTTACAAGGGAGGTAGCCAAAAAGGAAAAGGCATAAAATCATTCCCACCCATTCCATCCCTAAATACACTCCTCACCCCTCCACCCTCCCTCTTATCTTAGCACCTCCTGGATGACGAGTCATCCGTGCACCTTGTCCACTGCCCTGGGTCAGAAGCACAGTAAACCCTTGATATACCAGATATCGGATATAAGTGACAAAAAATCTGACTGGACAATCCTCGCTATAATGGATTTTCTTTCGTTATAGTGAGGGATCCTCTGTTATAACGGATCTTTGGATATAACAACAGACCCTGTCCCCATATTGTCTGTTATATCCAGGGTTTACTGTAATTTCTAATACTGGACAACATACATATACCAAGGCTTTTTTCCCCCTTACCAGGGGGGTAGCCAAAAAGGACAAGGTACAAAAACATTCCCACCCATTTCATCCCCGAAAAAACTCCACACCCCTCCACCCTCTGGACATACTGGACAAACTTCAGGATATAATGGATCTGTCCGGTATTTCCATCAGATATAACGGGTCTTTGGATATTATGACAGACCTGTCTCCATATCGTCCATTATATTGAGGGTTTACTGTATAAGGCTTACTTAATTCCAAGTCGAAAGGATAATAAATGTTTGAAAACTGAAAAAATGATGATGAAAAAATTGCACAAATAGAAACAGGACAGTTGGAAGGATAGAGGGAGAAACAAAAGATGGTTCATAGACCTTCTTCTGCCTTTACTGTTTTTAGGAATGTCAACTTTGGGGCTACAGAGAGTAGGATGCCCAGTCCTATCCTCGTCCCATTTTTGTTGCCTTTTATGACTCAGTGGGAACACTCAGTACTTTCTCCCCTACCATTGGGCAAAAACACTCATAATTGGCATATTAACCTCTTCAATACAAGTAAATTCTTGCAGGCAGGATGGGGTTCCTGACGTACAATGATTTGATGACACATCACAATAATCTCATTATAGAATATAGTTACAACTGTATTAGTTGTTCTCTCTCATTCTGAATCTTAAAAATCACAGGAAATATGATCAAGCCAGTTCACAGGATATGGTGGTCACTCGGCTACAACTATAAAATATAGTCAAGACTTCAATGTCGGCATCGTGGTATACCCACTTGTGCCTCATAACGCCTACGTAGGTGTCTTCTCCTTTTCTGCAAGGGGGGTCGCCGATTTAATGAAGCAGCCTTGCTGTGGATGTGCTGTGTCTTGCAACACTGCTTCTGACCCAGGGCAGTAGACGAGATGCAGGGATGATCTGTCATCCAGGAGGTGCCAAAATAAGAGGGAGGGTGGAGGGGGTGTGGAGTGTATTAGGGATAGAATGGGTGAGGATATATATATATATATATATATATATATATTTTTTTTCTTCCCCACTCGCGCTTCATGGCGCCTACAGAAGGGGTTAATTCATAGAACAAATTCTCTGTTTCCAGGGTGGAATGATGGATGATGAAGCGTCAGAGAGTGAAAAAGCCCTTTTGGAGAGGCTGCAGTTCCAGGAAGAAGAAATTGCAAGACTTTCGAAAATACACGAAGAATTACAAGAAAAGACTGAGGAATGTAAAAAATTGAAAAAAGAAATAACCACAGCAGTTCTGACCAAAGGAAATAAAGTAAGTCTCAGATATTACTACACATTATCACCCATTTCAGGGCATCTATGACTTGGCAACTTTCCTTATGAGGGAGGCTCTCTCTCTCTCTCCTCTCTCTCTCTCTCCTCTCTCTCTCTCCTCTCTCTCTCTCTCTCTCTCTCTCTCTCTCTCCTCTCTCTCTCTCTCTCTCTCCTCTCTCTCTCTCTCTCTCCTCTCTCTCTCTCTCTCTCTCTCTCTCTCTCTCTCTCTCTCTCTCTCTCTCTCTCTCCCCCCTTCCTGTCTCCTGTCTCCTCTCCTCTCTGTCTTTCTCTTCTCACTTTCTTCTCTCTCTCTCTCTCTCTCTCTCTCTCTCTCTCTCTCTCTCTCTCTCTCTCTCTCTCTCTCTCTCTCTCTCTCTCTCTCTCTCTCTCAATGTCTCATGTGAATGTGCAGCACATCCATCTCTCTTCACACACTTACTACCAAGCTCTTCCCATTTGCTTTCATCTGTTCCTCATTCAAAACCTATTCCTGTTGAGTGTGGTGCCTTGTGAGATGTGCATTCTTTGTCTTGTATCATGATTGCATCTGTTCTCTGTGACAAGGTGTGCTCTTTGTTGGTGGTGGTGGATGGTGTTCTGAACTGGGCTAGTTCTGTAATGTGTGTGATGAACCAACCCTAATTTGTTTGTTTGGTTCTCATAATTGATCATGTTACTAGTGTCATCACACTCGTTACATTTACACTTTGAGCAACAGCATATCAAGTAACATTAGCAATTTCTTTCACTGATACCCAGTTATGTTTTGTTGCATTTTAGCATCCCACTTGCTTAATTGGAACATGGTATTGACAGACAAGTATAAGCGATAAAACTTGATAACATTATATAACAATGTTATCAAGTTTATCATTATTTTTTTTTTTATCCAGGAGGTGCCAAGATAGGAGGGAGGAGGGTGGAGGGGAGTGGAATGTATGGGAAATGAAATGGGTGGGAGTGATTTCTATGCCTTTTTCTTTTTGGCTACCCCCCATGTAAGGGGGAAAGAGCCTTTGGTATATGTATGTATTATTATTTTTTATTTATTTTATTTATAAAGGAAAAATAGACATTTGGGAATGAATGCTAAGAGGAGATTGTATGAAGGGGTGATTGTGCTGACAGCACTGTATGGGGCAGAAACATGGAACATAGGAGAGGAAGAGTATAAATGTGTTTGAGATGAAGTGCCTGAAAAGTATGTTATGGATTACTAGGCTGGATAGAATGAGAAACGAGGAGATGTGGAGAGTTTGGGGTGGAAGGGGAGTTGGGAGATATGGTTGATGGAAGAGTATTGAGATGGAAAGAATGAGTGAAGAAAGATTAGTAAAAGAGGTGTGAGGACAGAGGTGGAGTGAGTGAACATGTGGGGGGGGGGGCCAAGGATGAGATGGATGGATGGGGTAAAAGGGGCATTGGGAAAGAGGGGAATGTCTGTTGAAGAAGGAAGGGAGAAGACAGAAGATAAGGGTGAGTGGAAATTGGTTGTGTATGGATGATGCTGTGATGCAAGGGGGGCGGTGAGGAAGTATGTGTGAATGATATTTTGACTCAGCTGGAAGGGATTTCTCCCCATATTTTTTCTGCAAGAAGGGATGGAGAGGGTGAGTCACCAATAAAATGAAGCAGCATTCCTGTGGATGTGCTGTGTCTTTCTTCTGACACAGGGCAGTGGGCAAGATGCACGGATGACCCATTATCCAGGAGGAGCCAAGAAAAGAGGGAGGAAGTGGTGGTGAATAGGAGTGGCATATGTGAGGATGAAATGGGTGGGGGTGTATTTATGTCTGACTTTGACTACCTCCACTGTAAGGGGGGAAAAAGCCATTATTATATGTGTGTTTTTATTTAACAGGTATCGTTGATGCCACAACTTGTATCATTCGAGCACAAACGGCCAGAAAAGAAGTCAGAAGAACAAAGCTACACATATGTGGAAGATATGTCTGAATCTGAATTTGATTCAGAGAATGACCTAAATGACCAAAATGACCCAGATTGGAAAAATACACCTTTGTATAGAAAAATAAGGAAAATTACTGTGAGTATAGATTTCAATAATCTTTCTCTCTCTCCTTCCTTTCTGTAGGAGTAGGGTAATTAACTCATATGTCATCAGCCCAATGTATAGCTCAGGTACATACTGGCATCAGCTGATTTTATATCCCCCCCCCCTTCCCGCTCAAACTTTGCCTTAGGATAACATAAAATGAAAGTAGAGTATGAAAAAATTACTCTGCATCTGTGACCACTGTTAGCATGAAATCATTAAGACATATAGGCCTACTGTAAGCAAGTTGACAGGTTAGGGTTGTAAATTGAGCATATTCTTTCCCTCTCAATCACATTTTCCATGCATATGAAAGATTTAGGCCATATCCATAATTATTATGGATATGGCCTCATGAATGTTATGCAGCTTTAAAAAAAGAGAGAGAAACTGCTAAGATTGCTAAAATTCTACCCAAAATGAGAAAACATCACGTCCTTTCTCCCCCAGGACTCTGTAGTGTTACCAGGGTTCAAAAGGGTGTGTAGGTGGCTTCAAGTCATCTAATGATACCAGAAATATGTAGTGTACAGCAGGACGTTTATAACTCATTAAAACTGTATAGAAATGGGTTCCCAGAGGCTCCAGTCACTACAATTGTCACGTCTTGTGGTGATAAGCCTCATGTTTGGTATTTCTCCAAAGACGATCTATTTCTGTTTTTTACATACTTTTTGGGGTATCATTGTCTGCTTTAATTAACCCATTTATTTTCTGTTTAGAAAGGTACAAAGAGGGATTCCAGTAAAGAAAGTCCCATATCAGAAGACGAAGATCAAGAAAACAAGAAGTCAAACAAGACCTTGTTTAGGGGAGTCAAGAGAGATTCGAGCGGGGAAGTCAAGTGTCGTTGCAAATTGAACTGCGGCACCAAGAGATGTAAATGTCGCAGTGATGGAAGGAGTTGTGGGGTGGGCTGTAAGTGTAACGTCTTGAAATGCACCAATAAGGCTATGCCTGATACCACATTCTCTGAGGTAAGAATTCTTGTATACTGTAGAATTTATAGCTGAATTTCAGAGATTGGAAGAGCATTAAATGGATTTCTAATGTGTATGAAGTGTGTACCCCTGTGGAAGGGGAGAAAGAATACTGCCACAGTGTTCCCACTTGAGTCGTAAAATGGAACAAAAACAGGACGGGGATAGGACCAGGCATCCTACTCTTTGTAGCCCCAAAGGGGACATTCCTGAAAAAAGCAAGGGCATAAGAAGGTTTGGGAGGAGTTTTCCAACCAGAATCCTAAGGTTTGGGTCTTTTAATGTGCGTGTAAAAGGGAAAAGGTAGGCAGTATGCTTGTGAGAGGAAAGATGGATGTGTTGGCATTGAGTGAAACCAAGTTGAAAGAGAGGGGCAATTTTGAGTTTGGGAGTATAGTGGGGAGGATGTCAGGAGTGAAGAGGGGATGAGGGAGCGAAGGGGTGGCTATACTAGTAAGTGAAGAGATAGGTAAGAATTTGGTGGAGTGGAAAGAAGTTTCTTTGAGGTTAATGTGGATGAAGGTGAAGCTGGTAATGGAGATGTGGGTCTTTGTAAGTCATATGAGCCTGGTAGTGAGAAAAGTGTAGGGGAAAGGGAAGCTTTTTGGATAGATTTGAATTAGTGCATAGAGGGTTTTAGGAAGAAGTGTCAGTGTAGTGGTAATGGGAGATCTCAATGATAGAGTAGGAAATGAACCAGTAGATGGAGTGGTTGGGAAGCAGGGGCTGTAGATCTCTTGCATGAGAGAAATACATAAGAATGAAGGAGACTGCAAGAGACCATAAGGCCTACACTAGGCAATTCCATGACCATTACCACCTGTCCCCATCCATAGTTATCTAACCTTCTCTTAACCCCTTCCATACCGTGCCGCACACGCAGGCATCATGAGGAGCAAGTGGATTCGCGACGCTGCCATATCGGCGTCTTGATTATATTGTAGTCGCCCCTATGTTTTTACATTCTCCCTAATCTACTCTAAATCCCATTCTCTGTGGTTTTCAAAATTCACGGGTGAAAGAGAGAACGATCGATATAAGCCGTGACTATATTTTATGATACGAGTATTATTACGACACGTCGTATGGCTGGCATTGGCTGCTGCCCGCGAGATTTAAGTCCCGTAGTGAAGTGGTTAACCTCTTCACTACGGGGCACATCGCATGTCTGGCAGCATTAGCTGCCCGATGTGCGATGTTGTCATAATAATCACATTATAAAAAATAAAGTCGGTGCTCAATCGTTCGTTCTCTTTCACCCGGGTATTTTGATAACCATAGAAAATTGATGAAGCCAGTTTAGAGAGAATGAAAATTATGTGGGTACGACTACAATAAATATAATAAAGATGTCGACGTCGGCAACAACGAGTACCCACTTGCTCCTCATGCCGCCTACGTAGGCGTCACCATATGGAAGTGGTTAAAATAACTGATAGTTCTAGTGCTTACATGATTACTAAGTCTGTTCCATTCCTTAATTACTCTATTGGTAAACCAGTTCTTGCCTATTTACTATATTGAATTTAAAGTAGTGTAATGTATTGATAAATCCATTAACCTAGTTTCCCCCACTTCTCTTTTTCCTACTCTTTTATTATTGATTTTTGTCATGGCTCTCTTTGTTCTTTGCAGCCAAGTGGAGGGGATACTCTGCTTAATTCAACATTCGATGTTGGATCTCAACCTCTGAAGGAAAATAATTCCAACACTGAAGATTCTCCAACAAAAAAACTAAGGTAACTTTCTTCTTCTTCTTCCTTTTCTCTCTCTCTCTCTCTCCTCTCTCTCTCTCTCTCTCTCTCTCTCTCTCTCTCTCTCTCTCTCTCTCTCTCTCTCTCTCTCTCTCTCTCTCTCTCCCCCCCCTCATTTGAGTACATTGCAGCATAAACCTTTGTAATGAAAAATTTAATCAAGGAGAAACAAAATGGCTCTTTATATTATACCAAGGGCTTTTCCCCTTATAAGGGAGCAGCAAAGTCAGACTTGTCAAAAGCCAAAAATGAAAAAGCTCTTGGTATATGAATAGGTGAATAAAGATCATTTAAGGTAACTAAAACTTACTTGAAATAATGAGCGACATCTTTGTTGTAACATTTGAAGGTAATCCTACCTGCTCTTTACAGATTCTCCTCGGAGGATCCCGTCGGAATTGAGAAGTGGGATGCTGCTAGAATCAAGCAAAGAATACAGGGCATGGAACGTTATTCCTCGCCTAATATCTTTTGAATAAATGACTTGAACGAGAAGGCTACAACTGAAGTGGAAAACATGACCATATTTGACATTCCAGTGTGCCTCTAGAAGCTTTTATTATACGAAGGTGTACTTCCATGTCTTTCTTTTAATCACACTTTCCTTATAATTTGTGAAATAAATAGGATAGAATTTTAGAACTATTTCTGTTGTTTATACACTTCAATCCTTTTCTCTTCCTTCTTCCCTTCCGCTCTTCAAACCTTCTCCTCAACTTCCCCTCCTTATTTCCTTCCTCTGCCTCCTGGGCCAAGATATTTCCATTTCTTAAATCTTCTTTCCCTTATTGATTGATTGATTGATTGTTGGCCAATATTGTGTCTTTACTTTTTAATGTAATTTAGCTTTTATCCATGTAGCAAGGTATATAAGAGTGGATGGATGTAAAGAATGCCTTAAATATTTATAATCAATGTGATTATACTTGTTTCATTTCCCTTTGTTTTGTTTGAAAAAAAAAAAAAAAAAGATAAGAGGGTGGAGGGGAGTGGAGTGTATTAGGGATGGAATGGGTGGGAGTGGTTTTTATGCCTTTGTTTTTTGGCATATGTATGTATATGTAGAAGTAATAATGACCTGTTTCACCCCTTCTTATCCATATGAACCATGGCTATCAGTCCTCATAAGAAAACTCCTTCAGTGTGAGGTACCCCACACCTTTGCTGAACAAAAGCCATCTGGCATTGGCAGAAGGGAATCCATGTCTTTATGCTTGAGGGGACAGAGAGGGGGAGGGAGTTGCCAATTTAATGAAGCAGCCTTGCTGTGGATGTGCTGTGTCTTGCGACACTACCTCTGACCCAGGGCAGTGGGAGAGATGCAGGGATGACATGTCATCCAAGAGGGTGGAGGGGAGGGGAGTATGTTAGGGATGGAATGGGTGGGAGTGGTTTTCATGCCTTTGTCTTTTGGCTACCTCCCTTATAAGGGACAAAAAAAGCCTTTGGTATATGTATGTTAACCTTTTTAATACAATGATGCCTATGTAGGCATTATGAGGCATGAGTGGGTATATTAGTATGCTGGCATCAGTATTTTGATTATATTTTGTAGTTGTAGCTGTGACCACCAAATAATGTTAACTGGTTTTATAGATATTTCAGTTTATTAATACTCAGTGAAAAAGAATGCGTAATACAGCGGTAGCTTTATATTTTATAATGCGAGTAGTATGATTAGGTGTTGGTGCTGTGTATGAAAATTTGACTCGTATAGAAGAGGTTAACCGTCTCCAGTTCCCTGCCCATTACCCTCACCTTTACCTCCCACACCACGCTATTCATGTACACATTGAACAGCCAAGGCAACATTACACATCCCTGACACAGTCCCATCTTTACCTCGTACCACTCACTCTCCATTTCCCACTCTAACAGGCTCTACTACTCTCATGAAAACTCATGACTGCCCATAACAGCTCTCCCCTAATCCTATACACCTGCAAAACCTCCCAGAGTGCCCTCCTGTCCATCATTGCAAGCCTTTTCAAATCCATAAAGGCCCAAAAAAACATCCCTACCTTTTGCCAAGAAATTCTCGCATATCTGCCCCACCACAAAAAACCTAATCCATGCAACCCCCACCTTTCCTAAACCCACACTGTCACTCACCATTTACTCCCTTTGTTCCTCTCCTAAAATTCTCAATCGAAACCCTCCCATAAGCCTTCCCAACTACACTGGACAAACTGTTCCCTCTGAAACTACTACTCCCACATTTGTCCCCTTTTCTTGTAAAGCGGAACTATACAGGGACTCTTTGAGTCCTCTGGCACTCTACCTTCCCTCAGACACACACTAAACGACCCCACCAACCAATCATAGATGAATAACTGCCTCAGACCCGGGCAATGCGCAGGACACAAGGAACTAAGATGAGGGATGGTGGGGGTGGGAGTGGGAGTGTGTGTGGTTAAGTGAAACATTGAATATCATGGGATTTTATTTCATAGGTCTACACGTGACAAGAGCTAAGTACCTTCTGCCTCTAGGCGTAAGCTGGGGACCTGGCACAGGGTAAGGGCATGACCCCTGACCCATTTCTCTGGCACCCTGTTGCCGTGTGGAACATGTAGGTAGAACAATACAGACAAACATATATATGTTTAACATAAGGCAAGAGAAACTTGTATATAATGAGGAATATGCATGCAAAACTGTTAAGTGTAACACTATACTAAATACATGAATGCTATGGCATATAGGCCTGACACCAGTGTTTATGCTTAGTGCATATGGTCTAACGACCATGAAGAGCGGTTATATGACTACATAGAATACTTGTATAAAACATTTACCATATAAAGAACTACATATACAATAAAGAAGTATTACATATACAGTAATGGAGTATTACATGTACATACATACATATACCAAGGCTTTTTCCCCCTTCCAAGGGAGGTAGCCAAAAAGGGAAAGGCATAAAAACACTCCCACCCATTTCATCCCTAAATAGCCTCCACACCCCTCCCACCCTTCCTCTCATCTGAGCACCTCCTGGATGACGGGTCATCCCTGCACCCTGCCCACCGCCCTGGGTCAGAAGAATTACATGTACAATAATTTATTTTATATTGTTTTGGTTTTATCATTTGTCTGACTTTCATTTATTATTAGTTATATGTTAATTATATGTTATTATTATTTACTATTTACCTGTTTGTTTATTATTTAACTATACCTATGCATTTATTTATGTATTTTATTTGTTATTTACATTATTTTAGTTTTTATTTATTATTTTATTATTATGATTTTTTTTGCATCCGACCTAGATATGGACCAAAAGGTCTCCTGTCGGCATGCTCCGCCTTTGCAATCCTTTGTAATTACATATACAATAAGGAGGAGAATGACATATACTAACTATAAGTAAAGAATCACTACATGTGCCTTGACTTGGCTACCTCCCTTACAAGGGAGAAGAAATGCTTGGTATATAGTTAGGGAGAAATAGATACTTGTAATGACCAAAGAAAAGTACGAGTACATGTAAATGAAGCGGCCTCGCTGTGGATGTACTGTGTCTTGCGACACTGCTTCTGACCCAGGGCGGTGGGCAGGGTGCAGGGATGACCCGTCATCCAGGAGGTGCTCAGATGAGAGGAAGGGTGGGAGGGGTGTGGAGTGTATTTAGGGATGAAATGGGTGGGAGTGTTTTTGTGCCTTTCCCTTTTTGGCTACCTCCCTTGGAAGGGGGAAAAAGCCTTGGTATATGTATGTATGTATGTACATGCCAATGACTGACATAGGAGAGAACCATCTCTCCGTTGTATTTACGTCTTTGTCTCCCTCTTTCTCCCTCTGTCTCCCTCTCTATCTCCCTCTCTATCTCTCTGCCTCTCTCTCTGCCTCCCCATCTCTCTGTCTCCCTCTCTCTCTCTCCCTGTCTCCCTCTCTCTGTCTCCCCCTCTCTCTCTCTGTCTCCCCCTCTCTCTCTCTGTCTCCCCCTCTCTCTCTCTGTCTCCCCCTCTCTCTCTCTGTCTCCCCCTCTCTCTCTCTGTCTCCCCCTCTCTCTCTCTCTGTCTCCCCCTCTCTCTCTCTGTCTCCCCCTCTCTCTCTCTGTCTCCCCCTCTCTCTCTCTGTCTCCCCCTCTCTCTCTCTGTCTCCCCCTCTCTCTCTCTGTCTCCCCTTCTCTTGTCTCCCCCTCTCTCTCTTTGTCTCCCCTTCTCTTGTCTCCCCCTCTCTCTCTTTGTCTCCCCCTCTCTCTCTGTCTCCCCCTCTCTCTCTTTGTCTCCCCCTCTCTCTCTCTGTCTCTCTCTCTCTGTCTCCCTCTCTCTCTCTCTGTCTCCCCCTCTCTCTGTCTCCCTCTCTCCCCCTCTCTCTGTCTCCCTCTCTCCCCCTCTCTCTCTGTCTCCCTCGCTCCCCCTCTCTCTGTCTCCCTCTCTCCCCTTCTCTCTCTCTCTCCCCCCCCCTCTCTGTCTCCCTCTCTCTATCTGACTGTCTCTGTCTCCCTCCCTCTCTGTCTCCCCCTCTCTCTGTCTCCCTCTCTCCCTCTGTCTCCCCCCCTCTCTCTCTCTCTCTCCCACTATCTTCCTCTCTCTCTGCCTGTCCGTGCCCCTCTATCTCTCCCTATCTCTCAATTTCCTTTCTTACCCCTCTGTATCTCACTTTCTCATCATCCCCTACTCCTTTGGTCCGTGCCGGAGGGAGGGAGGGAGGCAATATTCCATAGACTCCCATTGCCTTCCCCTCGGCACCAATAGGATGTCAATTTAAGCCTTTCCCCTTTTCATCATCACTGACTGCCGCCTGGCTATTCTATTCACCTTCGAGGCACAAACTCGGCACCGGAGAGCTTGTAGTCCATCTCGATGAAGTCTATTGTCTTCATTAACATCTTGCGTACCGGTTGTCACATTTTCTGATTGTCTACGTGGACTCCATTCCCAGATATGCCTATGAATCACCATGAAATCCAGTCCACACGCGACTTGACGTCACACAGGTGTCGGGTGTTCTGCCAATCAGCGTTTCCCGTGGAGGGGGAAGGGGGCGGTCCTTGGAACACAAGGGCCAATGAGGGTCTTCGATTCCTAGGTGACGTAGATGACTTTATTCTAGTAAACGCCTGGTGATTTAAATCAACTCATAGGGTCTTTTAGGTGAACCTGTTCAGTGTGCGAGGATCTTAGATAAATAATTTCCTGTAACAATATTTCTAAATAGAATTTTTGCCTGTTTTTGCGGTTAATTCACTTGGTTTCCACCAGCCCCAACCGTCTTAGTATACAATTTTATTTTTAAAATCTCCCAATATTAAAATCTTTTCATCACATATAGATTATAAACCTGTACGAATGTTAGACATACTGTTAAAATGTTCTTTGAGAAGTCTAGATGTCTGTAAGCGAAGTAATAATCTAGTTGTAAGCGAGGTCGTATTCTAGTTCTTCAAATGGAGGTTGGAGGTAGAATGTCGGAGGAAAAATAGTCCAGTGTGATAGGCCCCCGACGCTAGCCAAAACGGAAGCTTTCAATGTGCCAAAAATGACCCAAGATCCCAAGAAGAACTTTGCATTGGGAAACAGTCGAGATGAGAAAAATAGTACCAGTTATTTAGTTGAGAAATACTGGCGAAATTCACAAAATAAATAAAAAACAAAAACCAAAAACTAAATCAGGATAGGAAAAAATAACAAGAAAATAAAAGTAAAATTAAGTAACTTGAAATTACTTAAGAGATGAAATAGAATAACATTATGAAATAAGATTAAATTACTTAAAGTAAGGGCATATAAGAGGCGATCAAATCAGTCAAGATAGAGAAATAGGTATCCAATAAAACTATATAGAATTACTTTAAGGTCAAATAAGATTAAATAAAACTAGAAAAAGGTTACATTATTGGAAATATGGTCAGATAAGACCGAATAACATCAAATGAAATAAGGCAACATGAGCTGAAGAAAATGGAACAAAAAACTAAAGATAAAACAAGAGAATAAATAGAATTAAATAAGATGAAGTAGAATTGAATTAGACGAAGACGAAGCAAAATAGATTAAATTTCATACAATTAAATGAAAGTAAATAATATCAAACCAAATAATATAGAATGAAATAAAATAAAAACGAAACAAAAACAGAGGACGAAGCACTTTTTTTTTTTAAGAAAATGGAGAGGATGGGTGAGGGAGAAAAGACGATAAAACGGCCACTTAGAAAGCACCTCGAAAGCACCTCTAAAGCACCTCTAAAGCAAAGCCAGCAAGGAAGTCCCCCCCCCCCCCAATTCCACATTAAGTAAAAGGGATCGCATAAAGAATCGTCACTGCAGACTTCGACAGGGTGACAATTCTTCATGTGGGATCTCCAAGGGTGACAATCTTCATGTGGGCTATCCTAAGGTGACAATTCTTCATGTGGACCATCCTGGGTTTACGATTCTTCGGTTGTATAAGTTGATGACAGTAAGCATAACCCTCATTTAACCTAACCTAACCTTATATTCAGGTGGGATCTCATGGGGTGACGATTCTTCATGTGGGCTATCCTAAGGTAACAATTCTTCATGTGGACCATCCTGGGTTTACGATTCTTCGGTTGTATAAGTTGATGACAATAAGCATAACCCTCATTCAACCTAACATAATGTAACCTTATCTTTAGGTGGGATCTCATAGGTTGACGATTCTTCATGTGGGCGTTCTGGGGTGACGATTCTTCAGGTGGGCGTTCTTAGGTGACAATTCTTCAGGTGGGCGTTCTGGGGTGACAGTTCTTCAGGTGGGCGTTCTGAGGTGACAATTCTTCACACAGTAACCGTACTAGAGAGGAATTTGGCAAATAACAGGACGCGTGTGCCCTGTGCAGGGGACAGTATAGAGGTACTTATTATAGGTGTAGACGCAGTCATATACTTCTGAGTGTGCAGGATGCAAGAAAAGCTCCACTTCTGTGCCGTCGAGATCCAAATAAGGAGAAAGGTTGTCCGTGCGGGACATCCCGACGTGAGTTTGTATCTTCACGATGTAGTTGCTCACTATGACAGCCTGGTTTATGGTCCTGGGCACCGTCAGAGTCCCTCCCAGCTTCTCGCATTCGAGTTTCCCCGTGACCCAGTCCATTGCCGTGTCCAGAAGGATGAACGTGCTCCCCGGGTAAATGTCCAAGAAGTAGAGATTGAAGTCTGGCGAAGGGGGACTTTGTCGCGACGAGTAGTAGGGATCGGTGAAGACGTGGCAGTTTCTCAGGGTCGCGTCGTACCCGAAGAAGGTACAGTCGAAGGTGCTGCTGCAATTCCGTGCACACCTGAGATATCGAAAATGAAGGATTAGTATAAAAAAAAAAAAAAAAAAA
The DNA here is from genome assembly GCF_046742065.1 of Oratosquilla oratoria. Lineage (NCBI taxonomy): Eukaryota > Metazoa > Arthropoda > Malacostraca > Stomatopoda > Squillidae > Oratosquilla > Oratosquilla oratoria. Next base: position 56,530,577 of record NC_134802.1, on the reverse strand, counting down.
AAAATAATAATAATAATAATAATATATGGCTGAATATATATATACATATATATATATATATATATATATATATATATATATATATATATATATATATATATTTGCCATCTCCCGAAATCTGGTGGTAGGGAGTTGGGACCCCCTAAGAAAGATTTCAATCCCCCATAGAACGGTCATACATGAGCTCTGAGCTCTCTTCCGGGAAGGGAATAACTGTCGATCACGATTCCAACATGTGATCCAAGACCATGGTGAATCACACACGTACAGACCGACAGAAAACCAAGAAGAAAGACTCACTGAATGACGGAGACCATCTTGTCCACGAAGGAAATTCCAAGAATGGTTCCTGACTTGTACAGCATCCTGAACGGCTGGCCCTGGCACTGACCGTCATGCAGAACAGCTGTCAGCAGCAACAGCTGGAGCAGCAGCGTCCGGACAGCTGGTTTCATGCTTCCAGGCAGACAGCTTCTTAGGGATTCTGCAAGACGTAGGAAAGGCGTAGCTTCAGGACTTCAGATTTCTGTGATTTCAGAAAATTCAGGCATTCAGGTTTTAGGAATTTAAATAATTCAGTTCAGTTTTCAGTGATTTCACGAGTTCAGTTATTTCATGACTTTTCAGATTTTAGTGATTTCAGGAGTTCAGGTAAGGACTTCAGAGGTTGAAGGACATCAATTTTCAGTTATTTAGAATTTGAGAACTTCGGAGCCTCGGTTATTTCAGGATTTCAAGTTTCAGTGGTTTGGGGGACCTCAAAGTCTAATACTAACAGGAATTAAACTATTATATGTCTAATTTATAATTTATAGCAAAATTATTCAATTTAGGAATTACAAAAGTAATGCGTAATTGAAAGTATGTATGTTCGTATGTGTGTGTAATTGTTTTCGAAGTTTCCGCGAGAGTCGTATAATTATCATTTCAATTCTTGTAATGTGAAAGTGGGATGAATGTGAAATAGGATATCCTTGTAGATATATCTAAAATTTTATATTTTGAGTATCCGTTGTTTTCTGTGTGAAAGGGAATAAATGGAACTAATTGAGCAAATGGTGTACCTACATACCCAATAGAGCAGTGATCGTGTCCGTGACTTTCTTTAGTGCCTCATCTAATGTTGAATTACTATCTCAACATAGTAACATTCAACAGATGGTGGCCGCAGAGGGATCTTCGTTTATCTACAAGAAAAGTGAATTCAAGTTAGAATTTCTTCCCCTGGGCCTTAAACACGGACGCCAACGTACTTCACTGCCGTTCCCAGCCATCACTGCTAAATTTTCACTTCCTGAGGTCAATACTCTGCTTATACATCCTGTGTGACCAACATTCTCCAACAGAAATTAATCTTCGCATATATAGAGAACGCCTACGAGACCTTCTATGGGGTCACCTCCGCCTACACACCCACGTTCACCAAGCTGTCCAGTGTGATACCGCCAGCCCAGGAAGCTTCCCCACTTCCTGTTTACCAACTCTGCGTACACCACTCCACCCGATCCTCCTCCCTGTCGCTCTCGTTCGTCAAGCAGTGACAGGAAGTCTCCTCTCTACTTCACCATCATTCACCGCTACGGCGTGGGTCTCCTCCACTCACTCTACGTCATCCAGTGACCTAGTTCTTCACGCAGTCGGCAGGCAACTACCCATCTTCACTACCCTATCCACCACCGACTTGCCGTGACTCCACCACAACGCACCAACCGTCTTCGTCAAGCACTTGACCACCTTCTCCGCTACCGCCTCCACCACCCGTCGTCCCCCGGGCACTTCACAACCTCCTACTCCACTCATACGAGTACCGGAGTTTCAACGAGTGTCGCCTTCTTCACCGCTCATCGGCATTCACCGTTTCTGTTGGGCCGGGCCTTCGCCCTTCGCTTACCAAGTGACATTTCTATGAAGTAAACTTAAGTGCATAGTGTTTCTTGTGTTTTAATTACAAGTGTATATATTTTTTCTGCTAAACATAATTCACTAACTCAGTGCATCACATTTCTTACATAAATTTATTCTAATTGCCTTATTCTACATGTTTTATATATATATATGTGTGTGTGTGTGGATTACGCTTGTACCTCCTCTCCATATATTTTCTAATTCTTTCCACTGTTTGCAGCCAAGAAATTCTTCGTGTTCCTTCATATTCTTCCGTGTACTTCTTCCCATTCGGTACTACCTACATATTCAACAATTCTTCATATTCCTTCCAAGTTAAATGGAAAAATCTTTGGCACTATACCTCTTTACTACATGATTAAGTTCCCCACGTATCCTCTTCCAAGTCCCAAATTCCCTCGTCATTCTATTCATTTTTCTCCACGCACTCCCCCATTCATTAACCGTACGCCCCTCCACGCATCCCCAGTGTCACATACTCCACCAGTTTCGAGCCCTCTTGCCATGGCTTCCTCGTCCACCCAACCCACTCCCCCACAATTAATGACCATAGTACATGAAACTATCGACGTTCCAAAATTTACTTGCCTGGTGAATACCTAGGTTCTATTAACCTCATTCACCACCACATTCCCCTTCGAGAAGGCTCCAAACCTTGCTACATTTCGGCTTACAGAATGCCGCACAGCAAACGTAAAATTGTGGACAAGCTCATTGCAGACATGCTTGCCCAAGATATTATTGAGTCCTTCATTTCTGAATGGAATTTCTCCTTGTTTGTTGTACCCAAACCAGATGGTACTTTCCGTCCTGTTGTAGATTTTCGAGAACTAAATAAATCACCATTCTGGAAAGAACCTTTATCCCTGTATTACAGGAAATTCTTCACTCTGTTGGTCAGAATGATACTGTCTTTTCAACCTTATACCTCATTTCTGGCTACTTCCAGATTCCTCTTACTCCAGAAAGCCGACCCCTGGCCGTCTTCTTAGCTCCTTCTGGTCATTTTCAATTCAAACGCTTAGCTATGGGTTTCACCTCTGCTTCTTCTGTCTTCACAAGACTTATGCATACTGTTCTTGCTGGCTTACTTGGTGATAATGTCTTCATGTATTTGGATGACATCATAGTACATAGTAACTTCAAAGTCAATACCAGAACACCTTCAAACCCTTCAACGGGTATTTTCTCGTCTTGCTGATGCCAACCTCGAACTCAAGTTGAGCAAATGCTCCTTCCTTAAGAAAGAAGTTCGTTTTTTTGGTCATGTCCTCACTTCTCGTGGCATTCTTATTGTTCCTGATAAAGTCAAAGCTGTTACTGACTTTCCTCGTCCCACAGACGTTGAGCACCCTCGGTCCTTTCTTGGACTTTCAGGATATTACAGAAGGTACATCCAGAATTATTCTACTATTGCAGCTCCTCTTACTTCACTGCTAAAGAAGGATGTTGCTTTTTACTGGTCGTCTGCCCAGGAACAAGCTTTTGCAGACTTAAAGAATGCCCTTACTACTGCTCCTGTCTTAGCTTTTCCTGACTATAACTTACCTTTCATTCTCTACACTGACGCTTCTTTCGGAGGTCTTGGTGCTGTCTTTATGCAAGAACAAGACACACACCTTCGCCCAATTGCCTTTGCCAGCAGACTCCTCAACAAAGCTGAACGTAACTATTCTGTTAATGAAATTGAAGCCTTAGCGGTTATTTACGCTGTTCGACATTTTAAAGAAATTATTCTTGGTCACCCTATCACAGTTCATTCAGACCACCGGGCGCTTCTTCAGCTTTTTAATGGCAAGAACCTGTCTGGGAAACTTGCTCGCCGGTTTCTGACCATTCAAGAATTCAACTCCACCTTCTCTTATGTGCAAGGTAAAGCAAACAATATTGGTGACGCATTTTCTCGTAATATTGCTGCTATCAATTCCCTCCCTCAGACACTCTTACTCATGCGTGTATTCAAGCAGCTCAAAGATCCGACCCCGTGTGGAAACGTGTGATATTTTCTCTCGAGTCAGGAGATACATCAGAACTTACAGACTTTCCTACCTCCTTGGAACACTTCAGACTCGTCGATGACGTTCTTTACCACGAAACCACACTTTCCAACAAGCATGAACCAGACTTGTACAACAACTCGTATTTCCTTCTGACTTAGTACCTGAAGTTCTGTTCCTTTTGAATGATTCTCCACTTGCTGCACACCCAGGTAGAGACAAATGCTTAACACAAGCCAGACTTCAGTAGTTTTTGCTTACTATGAGAAAGGATATCCATGCCTACATGGACGCCTGTCATTCTTGTGCTACCCATAAAGGTAATATTCACAGTGAATTTTCCATTTTGACATATCAAATCCCTAGCAAACCCTTTGACATGGTTGCGATTGATCTTCTCAATTGCGCGTCCTGCGCGTCTCTTCCACTGGCATTCATCCTACGGTTACCATTTGCTCAATTTGTTTCATTTATTCCCTTTCATACAGAAAACAACGGACACTCAAAATAATACGTTAGTATGTATAAATTACAAGGATAATCTATTTCACATTCATTCCACTTTTACATTACAATAATTGAAATAATAGGTAAATAAGTAAACAGGAATTATTAATTCACGACTCCTTCCTGGAACTTCGTGAATGATTTGGCACACGTACGCACGCACACACACACACACATACACACACACACACACACACACACACACACACACACACACTTCCAATTACGCATCATTTGCATTTCCTTCATGGATACAAAATGCTATTTTTATATACAATATATGTATGTTTGTTGTTTATTGTTTGTTTTTGTGTTTCTTTTATGTACCGCCAGGAGATTTTATTCAGATGAGATAGGGACCCATAGGGGGTATGAAAAATTTAAAAAATTTCATCTGTGGTCCACGTAACAAAGGCGTCTCCCAGTCAACAAGTTATACGACACACGACTGCGCTAGCCTATGCCCCCCCCAAAAAAAAAAAAAAAAAATATATATATATATATATATATATATATACATACGCACACACACACACACACACACACACACACACACACACACACACACATATATATATATATATATATATATATATATACTAAAACACACTGTTGATTGGATTTAAGAAAATAACGATTTCCGTATATTTCGATCACTTGCTGTGATCCTCTTCAAGCGGAATACAAAGACAAGAGAAAACACATATCTTATATACAGAGGAGAGAGGTGGAGTGAGGGAACATAGACATGTCATATCAACATGACATGTCCATGTTTCCTCACTCCACCTCTCTCCTCTGTATATAAGGTATGTGTTTTCTCTTGTCTTTGTATTCCACTTGAAGAGGATCACAGCAAGTGAACGAAATATACGGAAATCGTTACTTCCTTTTTTTTTCTTAAATCCAATCAACAGTGGGTTTTTAGTGTATTTATTAATTTGTTACGACATTATTGGACAGTGATATATGTATATATATATATATATATATATATATATATATATATATATATATATATATATACATGTATATATATGTATATATATATATATATATATATTATATATATATACATGTATATATGCATATATATATATATATATATGTATATATATACATATATCATTGTCCAATAATGTCGTAACACATTAATAAATACACTAAAAGCCCACTGTTTATTGGATTTAAGAAAAGAAAGGAAATAACGACAATAATAATAATAATAATAATAATAGTAATAATAATAATAATAACAATAGTAACAATAGTAACAATAATAACAATAATAACAATAATAACTAACAATATTAACAATAACAACAATAACAACAATAACAACAATAACAATTATGATAATAATTATGATAATAATTATGATAATTATGATAATGATAATAAAAATGATAATAAAAATGATAATAAAAATGATAATATAATGGTAACAATAATAGTAATAATAATAAAAACAACCAACAATAATGATAATGATAGATAAATAAAATATAATAGAAAGAAAAATAAAATAGATAAATAGGTACAATAAATGAAAAAGAGTAATTAATGAAATAGATAAGTAAATAAATAAATGCAATGAAATAGAATTAAATCACATGACCGTGAGAATGCTACTCGAATGGGACCTTTCGCAGTGAGGAAATTGATACCAGACACCGCCAGATTTTGTAATTCTTGCCGGAAAATAAATACTTTTTTTGGGCAAGTTTTATAAGCTTACAGAGGTGTATCGTTGTACATTATTGTGTTTGAAATTTAAGTAAATCAATTTCATGATTGCAAACGGCATATAGCATTGTTCGGGCCTCTATTCATAATCACAGATGATATTCGTAAAACAGCCTATAATTGTATCAAGCCAAGCAATTTGTCATTTCTACCGAATTCAATGGACGTATACTGATATATACTTTCATTTGAATGCACCAAGCAATAGGCAAATCCATGTAATGTATCGAAAATATAAGTTTTCATCGAAGACTTAATTTTTTTCGGTACGATAAGCTTTGTCTTTCTCTTATTCTTTCTTGAATCTGACCTGCAGTTTGCCACGGCACACGTAAAATTAGTCATATTTGTTTGAAAATAGCTCCCAGCAGATCTAAGAGGCTATTATTTACAAAAATGTCGTTGACTTCGTACGTCCGCCACCACTGTTGTTATTTTTTATCTCACTGATTATCTTCATATACAGGACGTGACAGTGATATCCATTATTTTTCAATACTCTCAGATAAAATGCACAAACCGAAATCAACATCCTCTTATTTTTACTACTCATAGTTACTTCAGAAAAAATAATTACCTATTTTTAGTTTTACCTTATAATTAAATTAACAAAGCCTTATCACACACCAGTAAGTAAAAATTATAACATTAAGAGTCATGTTTTTAATTTTAAATACATTTATGCAGCAATTTATTGCGTTTTTTTTTTTTTTAATATCGGTTTCCAAATTAGCTAAGTCACCCCTTTGCCTCGTGAAATCCGAGACAATTGCAAATTCTAGCGCTAATAGGAATCTACGAGCCTGACTGCGAAAGGTCCCATTCAAAGATATAATACGAATCTCACCGGAAATACATTTCCACCGTGTTTTAATTTTCACAATCATTCATTTTTTCATTTCCACGCCTCTCCTAGAAATCCCACAAAATCCCTTGGGTTGGTTTGCGAGTAGCTTCCTCTTGAATTAACTTAATTTTTAGATGTTACATTGATTCGTCAAAAGCCGTTATTTTTTTTCAACGAGATAGATTTCAGTCGTTTGAGTGAAATGAAATGAAATTGAGCGAAATGAGTGAAATGGTCGGTTTGAATCACGTCACCGATAAATGATAGATAATAAGAATTTCACAATTGGAGGAAAAAATAATGATAATGAAAAATATAGATAAATAAATAGGTGAATAGATAATAAGATAAACAGATAAATAAATTAACAAATATATGATATTGGTCCTATTTGAGTGATGCTTTGGATTGGAAAGTATAGGAAAATAAGTTATGAAACAAAATAGTAATCGAGACCAAAATAGTGAAATCGAGACAGGGAATTTATATATTTCGATTGCAAACTGCAAGTCTCTTAGGTAGATACAAAAGATTTAAGAGAGTACTACATACATGGACAGCCCTCCATCCCCCCCACCCACCCACCCAACGCCCCGAATATGAAGAACAATGGTAATGGTCTATTACCATTGTTCACTCATCTCGAGTTTGATTCTCCTTGGATAAACACTTTTTAGTGCGAATTTATTATTTGAATTATATTTGTGAATTATATATGATTTACATACAATTACGAGCAAAACAGATTTAGGTTTCTGGATCAATCTCCAAGCCAACAGCATTATTCTTTGGGTTAAAATATCGGCGTGTTTCAAGTATCGGTTATATATATATATATATATATATATATATATATTTCTATAAGAAGACTAAAGATAAATATCCTTACCGACTCGAAAGTGATCTCTTGATGGAATACCTCTTGAGGCTTCACCAGCTGGTGAGTGTACCTTGTGGTCACGTTTGAAGTACTGTCTTTAGGTGTGAAATTCAGATATCGTCTACTCCCTCGATGGTGACGTCTTGTCGCGCGCAAGGCACAAAACGCGTCCATCGGTGTTGATATACAAATTATGTTTTTTTTCCGTCCTAATCTGATTTCAGATCGCCCCGTTGGATGATGATTTTATTCAGATGAAAGGTTTATTAGTGGCAAATGGATTACTTAAAAAACAAAAATCCAACGGTTGTAAGATACAGCATTTTTATCGATTGCAACTCTGGTCGCCATATGAAGTCGTTTTCCCCATCTGCACCCTTATAAAAAATATATATGTATATATTCTGGGCGTCGTCAGAGTATTATATTCATCTCCAAGCAGCCCCCCCCCCAATCCTATCCCTCAAAGACAATATTAATGTGTCCCTCACCAATTACTTCCTCTGTTCCTCTCCTAATCCTCTCAATCGAAACCCTCCCATAAGCCTTCCCAACTACACTCAACAAACTGATCCCTCTGAAACTACTACTCCCACATTTGTCCCCTTTCCTTGTAAAGCGGAACTATACAGGGACTCTTTGAGTCCTCTGGCACTCTACCTTCCCTCAGACACACACTAAACGACCCCACCAACCAATCATAGATATATAACTGCTTCAGACCCGGGGCAATGCGCAGGACACAAGGAACTAAGATGAGAGTGAATGAAGGGAGTGGGGATGTGTGTAGTTAAGTGAAACATCGACTATCACGGGAGTTTATTTCGTAGGTCTACACGCACGGGGTAAGGACATGACCTATGGCACGCTGTTGCCAGGTGGAACTTGTAGGTAGAACAATGCAGACAAACATATATATGCATAACATAAGGACATAATGAGGCAAGAGAAACACTTGTATATAATGAGGACTATGCATGCAAAACAGTTAAGGGTAACATTATACTAAATACATGAATGCTATGGCATATAGGCCTGACACCAGCGCTCACGCTCAATGCGTATGGTCTAATGACCACGTACAGACGAAACACGTAGAACGGTTATATAATGTAATGACTACATAGACTACTTATATAAAACATTTTCTATATATATTAAGTACTGCATATACAATAAAGGAGTATTACATATACAATAAAAGGGTATTACATGTAAAATAAATGAGTATTACATATACAATAAGGAGGAGAAATGACATGTATTAACTATAAATAAAGAAAAGAATTATTACATGTGCCTTGACTTGGCTACCTCCCTTATAAGGGGGAAGAGATGGTCGGTATATAGGTAGGGAGACATAGATACTTGTAATGACCAAATGTAAGTACATGTCAACGATGATCCTGAGACTGACATAGAGAACCATCTCCCTGTTGCACTTGTGTCTTTCTCTTTCTGTCTCCCTCTCTCTGTCTTCCTCTCACTCTGTCTCTCTCTCTTTCTGTCTTCCTCTCTTTCTCCCTGTCTCGCTCCCTTTCTCTCTGTCTCCCTCTCCCTCTCTCTCCCTCTCTATCTATCTCTGCCTGTCTCTGCCCCTCTATCTCTCCTTATCTCTCTATCTCTCACTTTCTCATCATCCCCTACTCCTTTGGTCCGTGGCGGCGGGAGGGAGGCAGTTTTCCATAGACTCCAGTTGCCTTCCCCTCGGCACCAATATGATTCTAGACCATGTCAGTTTAAGCCTTCCTCCTGTTTATCATCACTCCGGCTGCCGCCTGGCTATTCTATTCACTTTTGAGGCACAAACACGGGACCGGAGAGCTTGTAGTCCATCTCAATGAAGACCTGTCTTCATTAAAAGCTTGCGTGCCGGTTGTCACGTTTTCAGAGTATTTATTTACGTCGGCTCCATCCCCAGATCTGCCTATGAATTACCCTGAAATCAAGTCCACACGCGACTTGACGTCACACAGGTGTCGGGTGTTCTGCCAATCAGCGTTTCCCGTGGAGTGGGAAGGGGGCGGTCCTTGGAGCACAAGGGCCAATGAGAGTCGTCTTCGATCCGTAGATGACTTTATTCTAGTCAACGTCTGGCGATTTAAATCAGCTCAGAGGGTCTTTTAGGTGAACCTATTCAGTGTGCGAGGATCTTATATAGATAATTTCCTGTAACAATACTTCTAAATAAAATTTTTGCCTGTGGACTTTTGGAGCGTCTTGTTTTGCAATGACCTCACGTGCGATCCGGACGCCATAGGACGAGTCTCGAAGTCGTGAAAGCTGCAGTTATTTCACTGTGTTTCCACGGGCTTCATCAGCCCCGACCGTTGAGAATTCGAATTCGTTTGAGTAAAAACCGACTTCGGTTACAATATTTTATTTTTCAAATCTCCCAATATTAAATCATTTTTTCATCACATACAGATTATAAACCTATACGAATGTTAGACATACTGTTAAAAGGTTCTTTGAGAAGTCTAGATGTCTGTAAGCAAAGTAATATTCTAGTTGTAAGCGAGGTCGTATTCTAGTTCTTCAAATGGAGGTTGGAGGTAGAATGTCGGAGGAAAAATAGCCCAGTGTGATAGGCCCCCGACGCTAGCCAAAACAGAAGCTTTCAGTGTGCCAAAAAATGGCCCAAGATCCCCAGAAGATCTTTGCATTGGGAAATATAGACAAGATGAGAAAAATATTATGTTATGGTGGAGCAATAATGGCGAAATTCACAAAATAAATAAGTAAATAAATAAAACAAATAAAATCAAATCAATCAGGATAGGAAAAAATAAACAAGAAAATAAAAGTAAAATGAAGTAACATGAAATTATTTAGATGAGGTGAAATCGAATATCATTATGAAATAAGATTAAATTACTTAAAGGGCAGATAAGAGAAGATAAAATAAATTTAGACAAAAAATAGATGATTAAATAATATAAAGTGACTTTAAATAAGGTCAAATGAGATTAAATAAAAGAAAACCAAATGTTAAATTATTTGAAATAAGGTCAAATGTGGTCAAATAACATGAAATGAAGCAACACGAGACGAAAAAATGGAACAAAAAAACAAAATGGAATTATGTAAAACAAAAGAAGAAATGGAATTAAATAAGATGAAATAGAATTGAATTAGATTTACACATGAAACAAAATGAGACAAAACAAAATAGATTAAATTTCATACAATTGAATAGAATCACATAATCTCAAACCAAATGAGATAAAATGAAATAGAATAAAAGAAAATAGATTAAAACAAAACGAAACAAAAACAAACAGAACAAAATAATTTTTTTTAAGAAAACAGAGAGAAGGTGTCGAGTGGAGAAAAGACGGTTAAACGGCCACCTTGTGAAATCCGAACTTCACAAAGCACCTCTTAAGCAAAGCCAGCGAGGAAGCCTCCCCCACCCCGGCTCCACATTAAATAAAAAGGATCACACGAAGAATCGTCATCCCAGACTTCGACAGAGTGACAATTCTTCATGTGGGCTCTCCAAGGGTGACAGTTCTACATGTGGGCTATCCTAGGGTGACAATTCTTCATGTGGACCATCCTGAGTTTACGATTCTTCGGTTGTATAAGTTGATGACAATAAGCATAACCCTTATTCAACCTAACCTATTCTTATATTCAGGTGGGATCTCATGGGGTGACGATTCTTCATGTGAGCGTTCTGGGGTGATAATTCTTCAGGTGGGTCATCCTGGGTTCACGATTCTTCCGTTATATAAGTTGATGACAGTAAGCATAACCCTCATTCAACCTAACCTAACCTAACCTTATTTTCAAGTGGGATCTCATGGGGTGACGACTCTTCATGTGGGTGTTCTGGGGTAACAATTCTCCAGGTGGGACATGCTGGGTTTACGATTCTTCGGTTGTATAAGTTGATGACAGTAAGCATAATCTTCATTCAACCTACCCTAACCTAACCTAACGTAACCTTATCTTATCTTCAAGTGGGATCTCATGGGGTGACGATTCTTCAGGTGGGCGTTCTGAAGTGACAATTCTTCATGTGGGCGTTCTGGGGTGACGATTCCTCCTGTGGGCGTTCTGGGGGTGACGATTCTTCAGGTGGGCGTTCTGGGGTGACGATTCTTCATGCGGGCGTTCTGGGGTGACAATTCTTCACGTGTGTTATGCAGTCACCTTACTGGACAGGAATTTGGCAAACAACACTACGCAAGTGGAGTGTGCAGGGGACAGTGATGAGGTCCTTGGCATAGATTTGGACGCAGTCAAATATTTCTAAGTGTCCAGGGTACAAGAAAAGCTCCATTTCTGTGCCGTTGAGGTCCAAATAAGGAGAAAGGTTGTCTTTGCGGGAAATCCCGACGTGGATTTGGCCCCTCACCGCGAAGTTACATATTACCGCAGCCTGGTTCCTGGTCCTGGGCACCGTCAAGGTCCCTCCTAGCTTCTCGCACTCGAGTTTCCCCGTGACCCAGTCCATTGCCGTGTCCAGAAGGACGAGCCTGCTCCCCGGGTATATCTCCAGGAAGTAGAGATTGAAGTCTGGCGAAGGGGGAGCGTGTCGCGCCGATTGGTAGGGAGCGGTGAAGACTTGGCAGTTTCTCAGGGTCGCGTCGTACCCGAAGAAGGTACATTCGAAGGTAGTGCTGCAGTTTCGTGCACACCTGAGGAGATCGAAAAAGGGAGGAAATGATAATAACACAAAAAGAAATAATGGAGCATATAACTAACATTGACGTTAGGAAGTCGCACGGCCCGGGCAGAATTGCAAATTGGATACTAAAAGAATGCAAAGAAGAACTAATGAACAAAATATACAATATAAGATACTCAAAGAAGGAAAAATACCAAAGGACTGGGAAAATGTCAATATTGTACCAATATATACTCGTAAAGGAGGAAACAAGGAAGAACCAACTAATTACAGACCGGTCTCACTAATAAGCACTGTAGCCAAAACTTATGAGAAAATTATCAAGGATAGATGGGTAAAACACCGGGAAGAAAACAATATAATAAACCCGAGACAATTTAGATTCAGACAGATAATTTGGATTCAGACAGGGAAGATCATGTACCACAAATTTAATCTGTTTTTACTCAAGACTAATGGATATAATACAAGAAAGGGATGAGTGGGTTGATTGTGCTCTCCTAGATTTACAAAAAGCCTTCGACAAAATACCACACAAAAATTTGTTTGAAAAATTGGAAAACATAGGAGAGATACAGGGCAACCTACTAAACTGGATGGAGGATTTCCTGCATGGTAGAAAAATGAGAGTAGTACTCAGAGAAAAGTATTCAGGTTGGAATGAGATGGATGATGTGGAATGTTACATGATCTTTGCAGACGATGCTAAATTGTTGAGGAAAGTGAAAACTAAAACGGATTGTGAATCACTACAGAACTACAAAGAGACCTGAACACGGTTTGGAAATGGAGTCAGAAGTGGGAAGTGGATTTCAATATTAAGAAATGTAGCATAATGGATTTCGGAAAAAGTATAAAAAAAAAAAATATTCGAAACAATATGCAATGGAACTAAGGAGGTAAAAAGAAAAAAAAAGTGGGATCTGAAAAAGACCTGGGAGTAATTATCTCAAACGACTTTTCCTCTGATAAATAAATAAACAAAATTGTCGGATAATCCTATAACTTGCTAAGATCAATAAAAGTGGTATTTACCCATTTAGACAAAGAAATTATTAAAAAAAAAAATACTAGTCACACTAAAAAGGCCTAGACTGGAGTATGCTGCGACATTATAGTCACCCAATACCAAAATGAATATAAAGACAACTGAAAGAATCCAGAGATCAACCACGAAAATGGCCCCAGCATTTTCAAAAATGTCATATGAAGAGAGACTGGCTAAATTAAAGTTACCGACTTTGTAATAAAGAAGAGAGAGAGAGAGGCGACCTACTGACCATCTATAGAATCATGAAAGGCACGAAAATACTTGATAGAGAGGACTTACTAAATCGGGACAAGAGAAACACAGGGGGACATAGAAAGAAACTAAAAAATTATAGTTATAGAAGAGATCTGAAGAAGAAAAGTTTTCCACACAGAGTGGTGGACACTTGGAACAAACTGGACGAAACAATAGTGTGTGCAAAAACCATACACGAATTTATGAGCAAACTAGACACTGCGAGATACAAAGGCGGGACACCGCATCGCACCTCCCCTTCCCGTAAGACACAACTAAGTAAATGCAACTAGGCAAACACACACACACACACACACACACACACATACACACACATATATACACACACGTACAGACCGACAGACAACCAAGAAGAAAGACTCACTGAATGACGGAGGCCATCTTGTCCACGAAGGAAATTCCAAGAATGGTTCCTGACTTGTACAGCATCCTGAACTGTTGGTCCTGACATTGGCCGTCATCCAGAACAGCTGTCAGCAGCAACAGCTGCAGCAGAAGCGTCCGGACAGCTGGTCTCATGCTTCTATGTGGACAGCTTCCTAGGGATTCTGCAAGACGAAGAAAGGAGAGGCGTAGCTTCAGGACTTCAGATGTCTGTGACTTCAGAAACTTCAAGCATTCAGGTTTTAGGGATTTAAAGACTTCAGTTCAGGTTTAAGAGATTTCACGAGTTCAGCTAGTGATTTCAGGAGTTCAGGTAAGGAGTTCAGATGTCAGAGATTGGAGCACTTGAGGTTTCAGTTATTTCGAATTTCAGGACTTCAGAGCCTCGGTTATTTCAATATTTCAAGTTTCGGTGGTATCATGACCTCAAATTCTAATACTATCAGGAATTAAACTGTCAATGATTCAGGACTTCAGTGATTTCAGGACTTCAGGGTTAAGTTATTTCAGTACTTTAAATTTCAGTGGTTCGAGAAATGGGCTTCAATTATTCAGGAATTCATGTATCAGTGCTTTCAGGACTGAGTAATGTCAGGTTTCAGTGATTCAGGACTTCAGAATTAAAATATTCCAGGAACTCAACTGTCAGTGATTTCAGGACTTCAGCTTTCAAATGTTAAAAATAAGGTTTCAGATATTTCAGGACTTCAAGTTTCAGGAATTTTAGGACTTCAGCTGAAACGATCTTTTTCACTATCGAGGGAGCCCATATTATGAATAAAATCGCCTGACGGCAGGCGGGACAGAAGGAAAAGGATCACTTGGAAAGGAAGGCGCCAGATTATACTAGCGGTGTTTGTGTCATCTGTTTTCTCTCTCACTCTTTTCTCCCTCCCTCTCTCTTTCTCTCTCTCCCTCTCTCTCTCCCCCCCTCTCTCTCTCTCCCTTCTTTCATTGCTTGTTGTTTGTGGCAGAAACATGGACCATAAGAGAGGAAGAGCTTAAATGTGTTTGAGAAGTATGGTAGGGGTTCCTAGGCTGGATAGAGTGAGAAACGAGGAGGTGAGGAGGAGAGTGGGGATGGAAAAGGAGTTGGGAGATAGGTTTGATGAAAGAGTATTGGGATGGTTTGGACACATGGAAAGAATGAGTGAAGAAAGATTAGCAAAAGATGTGTGGGGGACAGAGGTGGAAGGAGTGAACATGAAGGGGCGACCAAGGATGAGATGGATGGACGGAGTAAAAGGGGTATTGGGAAAGAGGGGAATGTCTGTTGAGGAAAGAAGGGAGAAGACAGAAGATAGGGGTAAGTGGAGAATGGTGGTGTATGGATGATTCTCTAATGCAGCGTTTCTCAACCTTTTTACCGTTGCGTAAATTTTAAAATAAATTGCATGTCACAAGGAACCCCTGAAAAAAAAAAAAAAAAAAAAAAAAAAAAAAAAAATATATATATATATATATATATATATATATATATATATATATATATATATATATACCATATCTTTCTCATTTTATTTTCATCGTAGTAATAGGTTAGATAGGATGGTGTCTATATCATATTATTACAATAACCAAGATTATGTCGTGTGTGTTTAATTATATTACGCATATGAAATTAAATAAGAAATGCATTAGCTTATCTCACTTGTTCTCGCGGAACCCTTAGGGACCTTTTACGGAACCTTAGCCTGGTTAAGAAACGCTGCTCTAATGCATGGAAGGGAGTGGGTGAGGGGATGGAGGAGTTAGGAAGTGGTCATGTTTCAGTGATATTTTGACGCAGCCCGAAGAGACTTCTCCCCGTCTTCTCTTTTTCTGCATGAGGGGACGGAGAGGTGGGTCGCCGATTAAATGAAGCGGCCTTGCTGTGGATGTACTGTGTCTTGCTGCATTGCTTATGACGGAGGGCAATGGGCGAGATGCAGGGAGGACCCGTCATCCAGGAGGAGCCAAGGAAAGAGGGAGGGAGGGAGGGAGGGGTGGTGAATGTGAGTGGAGTTATGTGGGGATGAAATGGGTGGGAGTGGATTTGTGCCTTTGACTTTGGCTACCTCCCTTGTAAGGGGGAAAAATACCTTGAATATGTATGTTTGTTGTTTATTGTTTGTTTGTTGTTGTGTTTATTTTTTCTGCCGTCAGGCGATTTTATTCAGATGAGATGGGCCCCATAGGAGTTATGGAAGATAAATAAATAAGAATAAAATAAAAATAAATAAATAAATAAAATTTAAATCAAATTAATAAATAAATAAGTAAAAAACAAAAAATAAATACATACATACATACATATACCAAAGGCTTTTTCCCCCTTACAATAATAATAATAATAATAATAATAATAATAATTAATAATAATAATAATAATGATGATAATAATGATAATGATAATAATAATGATAGTAATAATAACAATAAAATAATAATAATAATAATAATAATAATAATAATAATAATAATGATAAAAATAATAATAATAATAATAATGATAATAATGATAATAATAATAAATATAATTATAGTAATAACAACAGTAATGATGATAATGATAAATATAACAGAAATGAAAATAAAAATAAAATAAGATAAATAGAGAGGTACAATAAATAAAAAAGAATAATTAATTAAATATACAAGTAAATAAATAAATACAATCAAATAAAATTAAATCACGTGTGACCGTGATATTTCTACTCGAATTATAAGAAAAAACACGAATCTCACAAACTTCCTTGGGTGGTATGGAAGTATCTACCTCTTGAATTAACTTAATTTTTAGGAGTTAAAAAAAATCGTCAAAAACCCTTAATAATTTTTTTTTATCAGCGAGATAGATTTCAGTCCTTTGAGTCTGTACTGAGTGGAGTGGTCGGTTTGAATCACGTCCCAAATAAACGATAGATAAGAAAAAAAAAAAAATAATAAAAAAATAAATAAATAAAGAGAAACTAATGATGAAAAATATAAATAGATAAATAAGTAAATAAATGAATAAATAGATAAATAGGTGAATAGATAGTAAACAGATAAATAAATAAGCAATTATATGTATATATATATTGGTCCTATTTGAGTGGTGCTATGGTCTAGATTGGAAGTTATGAGTGATGAATGTAAACTATGAAACAAAATAGTGAAATCGAGACCAAAATAAAAAAAAAAAAAAAAAAAAAAAAAAAAAAAACAGGCTATCAAGGCCCGCCTTAGAAAATTATATATATCCTCAATAAAACCGACAAGAACAGAATATATATATATATATATATATATATATATATATATATATATATATATATATATTATATATATATATATATATATATATATATATAATTAAATAATAACAATGCTAAAGAAAAATATCCTTACCGATTCGAAAGTGACTTGCGAGATTTCTTGATAGAATACCTCTTGTGGCTCCACAAGCTGTTGAGTGTATCTGGCGGTCACGTTTGAAGTACTGTCTTTGGGCGTGAAATTCAAACGTCTACTCCCCCGATAGTGACGTCTTGCCGCGCGCAAAACGCGTCGATCCGATAAGTCGATGATGTCGATGAAGTTTGTGGGTGAGCCTTTAGATTGTCGTTGATACACGAGTTATGTTTTTTGTTTTCGTCCTAATCTGATTTCAGATCGCCCCGTTGGATGGTGATTCTATTCAGATGAAAGGTTTATTAGTGGCAAATGGATTTCTTAAAAAAAAAAAAAAATCCAACGGTTGCAAGATACTACATTTTTATCGATTGCAACTCTGGTTGCCATATAAAGACGTTTTCCTCTTCTGTACCGTTAGAATAAATATATCTATATATTCTGGGCGTCGTCAGAGTATTGTATTCATCTCCATGCAGCCCCCCCCCCCGAACCCTACCCCTCAAAGTTAATACTAATGTGGCCCGAAGAAGAAATTTAACAAACAGACGCATTATATTCAGACATTTTGCAAGTTTTATTCGGGAGCCCGCGTTGAAATCCCTGCTCCATTTATTTATTTGTTTATTCATTTATCTATTTTACTGTATCTACCAATTATCAATTATCTATTGTTCATTTGCTTATTTATTTACATATAGCTGTTTATTTCTCATTCATTTATATATCTATTTACTTATTAATTTTTGTCGCTCTTTGAAATTATATGGCCCAAGCTCACCTTCAAAGGGGCTTCATCCCATCCTCGCTGTTTTACTTCCACAATTAAATTTATTGTCCCTCTACATATTCTTGTCACTTAATCGACGAAATAACATCGGGAATATATCATCTGTCCCTGGAAACCTTTGAAAGGCATAAACATTCTTTGTCTAACCCTATTTATTTGAAAATACCTTTGTTGACGGCCATATTGGACTTTCACGAGTATTGCGGCACGTCGAAATCAAAATAACATGGCGACCTTGCCATTTGTGATGAGAAAATCACGGCAGTGCATGGTAAAGTTTATAAAAACGAGCTTGATAATTGCAGTTGAAGTAAAAATTGTGTAGTTGACAATGCATGAACTTTCTGAAAAAACGATGAATAACTGAAGACAAGAAGGTATCATTAAGGCTTCTCTCGAAAGTTTGTTTACAATTGTCTCGACAGCGACTCCGAAGTTTGTTTCTGTGCGTGATCCAGTTTTGTTCCTTACAGTTTTATTCAAAATTGATCAAAGACGTGCGTGGCAAAGCCTGACTTACTTTTCCGAAGTGAGTTTAAAAAAAAAAAAAATAGTATAGCGGTAGTGAAAATAATAACATAAATATATGGTGGATTTAGTCACTAAGCATAAAACAGTGGTTTCCAAACTTTCATAAGCTGCGTTCACTTTCTTCGTAAATACTACAGCGGTAGCCAAAGAAATATAAATGAATACATAATTATAAAATAGATAAAATTATAATGATATATTATATCAAATAATCAACAGTAATAATGATAGATATAAATATAGAACAACAACAAAAATAATAATAAATAAATAAATTAAAAATCTGGTGACCATTCGCAGAAACCATGATAGTTCTGACGACACCATGGTAAAATTTGGTGAACGCTACCCTAACATTTAGATTGCATGGAACCTATACACTCAATAATCCATGGAAAGCACATTAAAATAGCCAAAAGTAAAATAACCACCTTTACCTATAAAACAGTAACGCTTTAGCTGTGATTAAAAAAAGGAGTAAATTTATATGCTAATCGTTCTATTTCATGAAATTAAAGAACAACCACCAAGCCCAGTTACAACTTTACATTTTTTCTTTTATAATGTTATTCATTTTCACAAGAACCATGTTTATCTTATCTCAAAAATACTCTTTGATGGACTTTTTGACGAAAATATTCATCGTCTGCTAATCTGCATTCTGAAACACAGCACGCAACTCAGTTCCGATGAGTTGTGTACCTACTAAGTATTTCAGCGGCTTTGACCCACTGTTTTTTGTTCATATTTCCGGAATAACTGTTCACATCAGCATAATATATTAGCACAACTTAATTCACACCCTGCCCTAATTTTTGACGTTATAGTGCATTCACAAGTGTATTTATTTACGGTGTTTACTCTTGACATCAAATGTCTCGCAGCCGACACCCGTGAAGTAAATCGAACAAGTGAAGCTGTGACGTCATCACAAACTACCTCGTGTATCCCATCCTCCTCCCCTTCCCTCCTCCTCTCTCTCTCTCTCTCTCTCTCTCTCCCTAAAAAAAAAAATGTAATAATAATTTAATACCATGCACCCGGAAAGGGAATTCAATAACAAGTTGATACATATGATGGATAGGGAAATTATGATAATAACTGGACATGCATTTTATTTCATTCCATACCACTATGGATAAACAGTTCATCCTCGTCATCGCTGTCCATGGTGATGATGACGGGTTCCATATTTGTCATGTATGTTGTCCGATAAACAGTACTCTTCTTCGCACGATCTGGACCTTCTCACAGCACCCGCCCACACCTCCTTGGTTGCGATAAGCGAGGTAGTTTGTGATGACATCACAACTTCACTTGTTCGATTTACTTCACGGGTGTCGGCTGCGAGACATTTGATGTCAAGAGTAAACGCCGTAAATACACTTGTGAATGCACTATAACGTCAAAAATTAGGGCAGGGTGTGAATTAGTCTGTGCTAATATATCATGCTGATGTGAATGGTTATTTCGGAAATATGAGCGAAAAACGATGGGTCAAAGCCGCTGAAATAATTAGTACCTAAGCGTCCTGTAGCGAGACAGAAAATATTGAATTTTTCGTCGTCTTTTGAGGATAGTCTCAACTCCCTACATATGTCTAACAACAGACAAGATGTGTGAATACACGACATAGTTATGAGCTATCAATTTGTACCGGAATATTTCTATGTTGTGACTACATCTCATAGATGCCATAAGCTTAAACACTGATTTCTACAACGTAATACGGATAGATTTTTCATTTCGGCCCAAATATGCCAGTAAAATGTTAATTATGATTATTTGTTACTCGTAGATAAAACTAATTATTTTTTACACAAGTTAGATACGTTATTCTAGATTGTTTACATACTGAATAAAAAGAACACTTCACTATGAACAGACCTATCCGTTGCATCAAATGACAAGTGTTTTTTGCATTTATTGTTATACTGTAGGCCATCGTTTCTCAACCAGGGTTCCTCCGAACCACAAGGTTCCGCAAAAAGTTCCTAAAGGTTCCGCGAGAACAAGTGAGATAAGCTAATGCACTTTTGATTTTTTATTTAATTTCATATAATTATTTAATCTCGTATAATTATTTAATTTCATATACGCATGACATATCATTGGTTATTGTGATAATGTAATATAGACACCATCCTATCAAACCTATTATTACGATGAAAATAAAATGAGAAAGATATGGTATATGGTTTTTTTTTTTTTTTTTTTGCGCAGGGGTTCCTTGAGACATGCAATTTATTCTAAAGGTTAGAAAAGCTGCTGTAGGTTCTTGTTTAGCCAGCTATTAAACTGTGATAGTAGTGAACATTCCTGTGGATTATACAAGTAGTTCAGGCAGTAGATACATTGCCCGTGGTCACGCTGATGCGTCGTCACTGGAATTAATACCCTGTATAAGTGTCAATCAATCAATCAATCAAATCACCCATCCTGAGTCCACCGATGAGCAAAGGCCTCCTTCATAGCATTCCATGATTCACACGACCGCGCTACCCACCTATCTCGCGGTGTCCACTCAGTAGACACTTGCTCCATCTCTCATCAGTCGTTCGCACTAACTTACCTCTATGGGAGCAATAAAATAAAATTTCTGTTTCATGTATCGTTTCTCTGACTTCAGAAAAATATCTGCGTTTTTTTTTTTTTTTTTTTTAATTAGGAAGTGAAACCTCTCTATGTATTTTCTTTGTTATTCACTTATTATTTCTCCAGGTTTCATTCCTATAAGCTTGTTCATCTAATGGATTTAATCTGAATTTAACAAAAACAATATCCGTGAACACTTTGCACAAACAGTAGAAGCAATGCTGTCACCCATAGAAGATATAAATGAAATTGAAAATATCATGAAAAAGTCTACTTAAACTCCATCAGCAGAAGACATAAGAGTACATAAGAAGAACGACAGTAAATGAACTACAAACTGAACCAGTTTTGATTACAAAATGAATATAAAAGGCATAGAATGAAATAAACAAATAAAGAAAGAAAGAGAAATACAACAGGAAAGCACAAAATGCAAGAACAGAAAATGAGAATTATTTTTTTCATAAGTACGTGAAACAAATAGGCGAAGTTGGCAAATATATGAGGAGCTATACAGGCTCATGAGAAAATTACTACAGACAGAGCTTTTAAAAATGTTACTACTAACAAAATCAAAGCTGACAAAAGCTTAAACTAAGTTATGGAGACAGGTAAAATATTTGCGGATAAAAAGAAACAGAGTATAACTTTATACGAAAATGAAAATGAGATGCCAACGGAAGATATGGGCAAGAAGATAAACACATTTGGCAAATTGTATACCAATAGCAACCAAATAATATTGATATAAAGTCGAGCCAATAAAAAAGGCAACTCTATATAGATAAATTCATAAGAGTTAAACAAGCCACTATGACCATCCATATTGGAAATCAAGATTACACTGATATCAATATGCCAAGAGATGAATAGAACATTGCGATTGTCATGGTAGTCGTAGCGAGAATACCGGTTACAAACACGGTATGCGTGACCCAAATATTGAGAAATAAGAAATAGTCCAAGCGATCACAACGACAAAGAATAACAAAACTCCAAGACCTGACAATTTAAAAGATCTGTTCCAAGTACTAAAATGATGGTGAATTCGCTAGAAAGACTTTTTCATGAAGATTTGGAAGCACCCCGTAGTATCAGATCTAAAACCGATTGCATTGCTAGATGCATTCCATAAACTGTTTTATGTTTTCATAAGGAATAAGATAGAGAGGCATCTACAGTACAAATAACAAATTAGAAAATTAATTACAAACAGGATTGACCAAAAATAGACTCATAGAAGACAACTTATTCCTAGGCTACTGTATAGAAAAGCGTTTTCGAAAACCACCATATGCCTTTGCAGTGGACTTTAGAAAGGCTTTTGACAGTGAGAAATGCCTTTTTGATCTGTCTAAAAAAAAATCATAGTTTACCCATACATACATACATGCATGCATACATACATACATGTGTACATACACACATACATACATGCATACACACATACATACATGCATACATACATACATACATGTATACATACACACATGCATACATACATACATACATACATACATACATGCATAGATACACACACACATGCATAGGCACATACATGTGTAATAAAACCACTTGGAAAATAAAAAGAAAGGTGACCGAACGTTTTCGTCTATTCAAGACATTTTCAAAGGTACAGAGTAAGGTAGCAGTGACATTATATATACAAATGAAGCACATTAGGGGGGAATTAGGAGAGGTCCAATACAACCTCACTCTCTCAGCACTGCCGGACGTTTAACCCGGCTATTGTCAATAATTTTATATGTTGCAAAGTTATCTAATATATACATTCCCATACTCATATTCATGTTGTTCTCAAATGAAGCTTTTATATAACATGATTCTATGATATTCCTTTCCTTAATGTCCTTAAGACAATTTTCTTTGTACAAACCATCAAACCATCTCCAAAGAAAACGGGGGAGACATCGTTTTCTCTATATTTACATGTATGACCTGTATAATTAAAGAGGCTGCAAGCGGGCCGAAGACGTGCACTCAGCTTCTCTATGTAATTACTACAAGGCTTGGACAAGAAAAGGAAATTCCTAGGTCGGGCGCCGGGGCAACGTCGCCTAACCTGAGGTACCACATCGTTTAACAAGTCTTTTCTTTTCTTTACATGTATAACAGTTACTCATATCACCTACCATTTAATGAAAAAATCAATATGCATTTAGAATACTCCATGTTAACATACTCAGGGTAGTGGACAGCCTCCGGTATGTGCTGAATGTTTTGATTCAGTACGTGACAACACGGCAGACAACAACTTGTTGGTCACGAGGTAATGGAAATAGTATAATTGATTGTCTTTAACAATACTGAGAACATGGAAAATGTAGGAGGGATAGAAGTATCAAACGAAACAAAATATCTAAGAGTAACAATAGCAAATAAGAAAAGATGCTTTGATAAGTTTGTAAAGGAGAGAATAGATAAAGCTAGAAAACTGAAGAATCTGATAACTGCAGTAACAATAAAAAGCTCTAACAAATTGTTGATATGAAAAACATATTGGGAACAAGTTGCTTATCCAAAAATACTTTACTGTCAAAAAGTATTTCCATACAAGACAGACGACCTGAAAAACTTCAAGCATAAGAAAACAACCCATTTAGAACCACCTCACGTGAGGACCAATTCGTGCTTCAACAATTACCACAAAGGACATGAAAGCTTAATTAAGTACGTGTGGCATCTCGCATAAAGAACGTAAATGAATTTGAGTTCTCTGACAACGATGAAGCATCCATTATATCAATGAGATGCAGAAGTAATTCTCTACCACTTCGGATCAGGAACAGATTCGTAGATTAAAATTGATATATGTCTATTCTGCGAAAAACTGTTTAAACAACGTTGAAACACTAAGTCACTTTATACTGAACTAGGAATAACACCCAAACGTCAAAAAAAAGAATAGTTATCAAATATATCACTGATAAACAACAATGGTACCTCAGGACTTATGTATTACTGTACAGAATGTGGAAGTTGAGAGAAGGGCTGAAGACACAGCAAATAAACTAATCAAGGAATCTAGCAACGGGGCGATCTGAAATCAGATTAGGAAGAAAACAAAAAACATAAATTGAATATAAACATCGATCTAAAGGCGTCACCCACAAACTTCATAGACACCATCGACTTATTGGGTCGACGCGTTTTGCGCGTGACAAGATGTCACCATCAAGGGAGGGACTAGACGACATCTGAATGTCACACCCAATGACAATATCTCAAACGGGACCACGAGATACACTCACCAGCTAGTGCAGAGACAGTTTCTTACAAGCTGGTGGAGGCTCAAGAGGTATTCTATCAAGAGCTCCTGAAGTCGCTTTCGAATCAGTAAGAATATTTTTTATCATTATTCTTATTTAATTAAATATGTATATATATATATATATATATATATATATATATATATATATATATATATATATATATATATATATATATATATATATATCAAGTGTTTTTGTTGAGGATATATGTAATTTTTTCAGGCGTGTCTTAACAGCCTGTTATATTTTGGTCTCAATTTCACTATTTGGTTTCATAGTTTATACTCATCACTCATAATTTTCAGCCTAAACGATAGCATCACTCAAATAGGACCAATACTATATATATATATATATATATATATATATATATATATATATATATATATATACATATATATATGTATATATATACATATATATATATATATATATATAGATATATATATTTATCAATTTATTTATCTGTTTATTTTATGATCTATTCACCTATTTATTTATTTGTTTATTTATTTATATTTTTCATTATTATTATTTTTTCTTCAATTGTTAAATTTTTATTATCTAACATTTATCTGCGACGTGATTCAAACCGACGACTTCCCTCAATACAAATTTAAACGACTGCAATCTATTTCGTTGGAAAAAATGACTCATTAAGGGCTTTTGACGATTTTATCTAACTCCTAAAAATTAAGTTAATTCAACAGGAAGATAACAAACCACCAAAGGGAATTTGTGGGATTTCTAGGAAAGACGTGGAGATGGAAACATTAATGATGAACTAATTGTGAAAATTAAAACACCGTAGAAATGTATTTCCCGTGAGATTAGGTTTTTCCTTTGGAATTCGATTAATGTTCTCACGGTCGTGTGATTTAATTCTATTTGAATGTATTTATTTACTTGCTTATCTATCTAATTAATTATTCTTTTTTATTTATTGTGCCTATTTATATATTTTATTTTATTTTTGTTTTCATTACTATATTTATCTATTTATCATTATCATCATTACTGTTGTTATTATCATTATAATTTGATGTCCTGGAATAATGAATGGTGAAGTCCTGAAATCACTGGCAGTTGAGTTCCTGGAATGATATATTTCTGAAGTCCTGAATCACTGAAACCTGACATCGCTGAGTCCTGAAAGACCTGAAATCACTTAAACATTAACTCCTAGGTCATTGAAACCTAAATTCTCGAATCACTGAAATTTGAAGTTATGAAATAACTTAACCCTGAAATCCTGAAATCACTGAAGTCCTGAATCATTGACAGTTTAATTCCTGAAAGTTTTAGAATTTGAGGTCATGATACCACCGAAACTTGAAATCCTGAATTACCGAGCCTCTGAAGTTCTGAAATTCGAAATAACTGAAACCTGATATCCTTCAATCTGAACTCCTTACCTGAACTCCTGAAGTCACTAGAATCTGATAATTCCTGAAATAGCTGAACTCGTGAAATCACTTACACCTGAACTGAAGTCTTTAAATCCCTAAAACCTGAATGCTTGATGTTTCTGAAGTCACAGACATCTGAAGTCCTGAAGCTACGCCTCTCCTTTCTTCGTCTTGCAGAGTCCCTGGGAAGCTGTCCACCTAGAAGCATGAGACCAGCTGTCCGGGCGCTGCTGCTGCAGCTGTTGCTGCTGACAGCTGTTCTGCATGAAGGTCAGTGTCAGAACCAGCAGTTCAGGATGTTGTACAAGTCAGGAAGCATTCGTGGAATTTCCTTCGTGGACAAGATGGCCTCCGTCATTCAGTGAGTCTTTCTTTTTGGTTGTCTGTCGCTCTGCATGTGTATTCACCTCGGATCTGCTGCAGTCTCTGCCGAGACAGCCAGACACCACCCTACGGCAGTGAGCTCAGAGCTCATTATTTGCCGATCTCTGGGTAGGTCTGAGACCACTCACACACCACACACCGGGACAGCAAGGTCACAACTCCTTGACTAACGTCCCGTACCTACTCACTGCTAGGTGAACAGGGGTTACACGTGAAAGGAGACAAACCCAACTTATCTCGACCCGGCCGGGGAATCGAAACCCGGTTCTCTGGCTTGTGAGGCCAGTGCTTTACCAATCCGCTACCGAGCCGTGTGTGTCTGTGTGTGTGCGTGTACTTTTTCTCTAGTGAAAACCGACTTGAAGTGATTGTTCATGACTTCGGCCATTTCTAGATCCTCTGTGTATTCTGTATTTACTTGGCCTAGTTTCACCATATCCTGTTTATTTTTAAGTTTACCATTCACATATCTATATGATAGTTTGGGTTGATCCTTGCATTTTTCTATAATGTCTTTTTCATTAGTTTATTTTTCCCTCTCTGCGCACTTTTTTCATATTCATTTCTATAGTTTATACATATTTGCCATTTTCCAGATTTTTCTTTATCTTTTCTCCATTTTTCCAAGCTTTGTCTCTTCTATCTTTTGCCTCACTGCATCTTCTGTTGAACCAGCATTTAATGTACACCCTCTCTTGTACACCCTGTCTTGGTACGTAGTTTTCACTCCTTCATTACAGTTTTCCATTAAGATCGTCCTTTTCTCTTTCACTTTTGTCTCTTTAATGTAGAAATCCAAGTTCCATTATACTACACTTCTTAATATTGAATTCCATCTCCCACTTCCTACTCCATTCCCAGACTTTATTGAGATCACTCTACAGCGACTCACAATCTTCAGTGTTCACTTTTTCAACAATTTTGCATCATCCGCAAAGAAGTTCATATAACTTTCAATTCCTTTATCCATATCATTGAAATATATAGCAAATATTATTAGGGCCAGAACTGTTCCTTGTGGAACACCACTTATCATTTCATCCCAATTAGAGTGTTTGTCTCTTATCTCTACTCTCATTTTCTTTCATGCAAGAAGTCTTCCATCCACTTCAGCAGTTTGTCCTATATTCCTCCTGCAGTTTCTAATTTCTTAAGCAACTTATGTGGCACCTTATCAAAACCTTTTTTCAGGTCTAGAAATGCACAATCAGCCCATCCATCTCTTTCTTGTATTACATCTATTAGTCTTGAATAGAAACACATTAAGTTTGTGACGCATGATCGTCCTTGTCTGAATCCAAATTGCCTTGGATTTAGTAAGTTGTTTTTTCCAAATGCCTTACCCATCTACTTTTGATAATTGTTTCACAATTGTTTGCTATCGTACTTTTTAGAGAGACCGGTCTATAGTTAGTAGGAACTTCCTTGTTTTCCCCTTTATATATTTGTACTATATTTGCTCTTTCCCAATCTTTTGGAGCTTTTCCTTCTTTCAATGAACTGTTTATTAGGCTATGTATTTTTTCTGTTAGTTCATTCCTGCATTCTCTCAAAATTCAGTTTGCTATGTCATCTGGTCCATGCGATTTTCTGACGTCTATATTACTCTAGGGTTTCATTATTTCATTCCTTGATACTTCTATCTCTTTCATAGGGGGGACTTTCTCCTCCCATTCGATATATCTAGGTTGCATGTTCT
>NC_134802.1:56459790-56497290 GCF_046742065.1 Oratosquilla oratoria | reverse complement strand
GTGTGTGTGTGTGTGTGTGTGTGTGTGTGTGTGTATTTTCTTCTTTCTTTTTTCTTTTACTAATCTCCCCCTTTTCGATCTCTTCAGGTGTGCACGGAACTGCAGCAACACCAGGGGCTGTACCGCCTTCGGGTACGACGCGACCCTGAGAAACTGCCAAGTCTTCACCTCTCCTTACTACTCGTCGCGACAAACTCCCCCTTCGCCAGACTTCAATCTCTACATCTTGGAGATATACCCGGGGAGCAGACTCGTCCTTCTGGGCACGACAATGGACTGGGTCACGGGGAAACTCGAGTGCGAGAAGCTGGGAGGGTCCTTGATGGTGCCCAGAACCAGGAACCAGGTTGCGGTAATAACTAGCTTCGCGGTGAAGCTCCAAATCCACGTCGGGATTTCCCGCAAGGACAACCTTTCTCCTTATTTGGACCTCAACGGCACAGAAATTGAGCTTTTCTTGTCACCTGGACACTCAGAAGTATATAACTGCGTCCAAACCTATTATAAGGACCTCATGACTGTCCCCTGCACAGGCTACGCTCGTGATGTTGTTTGCCAAATTCCTGTCCAGTAAGGTGACTGCATAACACACATGGAGAATTGTCACTCCAGAACGCCCACGTGAAGAGTCGTCACCCCATGAGATCCCACCTGAAGATAAGATAAGGTTACGTTAGGTTAGGTTAGGTTAAATAAGGGTTATGCTTAATAGCATCAACTTATACAACCGAAGAATCGTAAACCCAGGATGGTCCACATGAAGATATAATATATATATATATAGATATAAATATAGAACAACAACAAAAATAATAATAAATTAATTAATTAAAAATCTGGCGAGCATTCGCAGAAACCATGATAGTTCTGACGACACCATGGTAAAATTTGGTGAACGCTACCCTAACATTTTGATTGCATGGAACCTATACACTCAATAATCCATGGAAAGCACATTAAAATAGCCAAAAGTAAAATAACCACATTTACCTATAAAACAATAACGCTTCAGCTGTGATTAAAAAAAGAGTAAATTTGTATGCTAATCGTTCTATTTCATGAAATTAAAGAGCAACCACCAAGCCCAGTTACAACTTTACATTTTTTCTTTTATAATGTTATTCATTTTCACAAGAACCATGTTTAAGACAAATATCTTATCTCAAAAATACTCTTTGATGGACTTTTTGACGAAAATATTCATCGTCTGCTAATCTGCATTCTGAAACACAGCACGCAACTCAGTTCCGATGAGTTGTGTACCTACTAAGTATTTCAGCGGCTTTGACCCATCGTTTTTCGTTCATATTCCCGAAATAACTATTCACATCAGCATAATATATTAGCACAACTTAATTCACACCCTGCCCTAATTTTTGACGTTATAGTGCATTCACAAGTGTATTTATTTACGGCGTTTACTCTTGACATCAAATGTCTCGCAGCCGACACCCGTGAAGTAAATCGAACAAGTGAAGTTGTGACGTCATCACAAACTACCTCGTGCATCCCATCCTCCTCCCCTTCCCTCCTTCCTCCCCATTTCCTCCCTCCTCCTCCTCCTCCTCCCCCTCCCCCCCCCTCTCTCTCTCGCTCTCTCTCTCTCTCTCTCTCTCTCTCTCTCTCTCTCTCTAAAAAAACAAAAAAACAAAAAAAAAAACATGTAATAATAATTGAATACCATGCACCCGGAAAGGGAATTCAATAACAAGTTGATACATATGATGGATAGGGAAATTATGATAATAACTGGACATGCATTTTATTTCATTCCATACCACTATGGATAAACAGTTCATCCTCGTCATCGCTGTCCATGGTGATGATGACGGGTTCCATACTTTCATGTATGTTGTCCGATGACCAGTACTCTTCTTCGAACGAACTGGACCTTCTCACACCACCCGCCCACACCTCCTAGGTTGCGATAAGCGAGGTAGTTTGTGATGACATCACAACTTCACTTGTTCGATTTACTTCACGGGTGTCGGCTACGACACACTTAATATCAAGAGTAAACGCCGTAATTAAATACCCTTGTGAATGCACTATAACGTCAAAAATTAGGGCAGGTTGTGAATTAGTCTGTGCTAATATATCATACTGATGTGAATGGTTATTTCGGAAATATGAGCGAAAAACGATGGGTCAAAGCCGCTGAAATAATTAGTACCTAAGCGTCCTGTAGCGAGACAGAAAATATTGAATTTTTCGTCGTCTTTTGAGGATAGTTTCAACTCCCTACATATGTCTAACAACAGACAAGATGTGTGAATACACGACATAGTTATGAGCTATCAATTTGTACCGGAATAGCTCTATGTTGTGACTACATCTCATAGATGCCATAAGCTTAAACACTGATTTCTACAACGTAATACAGATGAATTTTTCATTTCGGCCCAAATATGCCGGTAAAATGTTAATTATGATTATTTGTTACTCCTAGATAAAACTAATTATTCTTTACACAAGTTAGATACGTTATTCTAGATTGTTTACATACTATAAAAAGAACACCTCATTATGAACATACCTATCCGTTGCATCAAATGACAAGTGTTTTTTGTATTTATTGTTATACTATAGGCCATCGTTTCTCAACCAGGGTTCCTCGGAACCACAAAGTTCCGCAAAAAGTTCCTAAAGGTTCCGCGAGAACAAGTGAGATAAACTAATGCACTTTTAATTTTTTATTTAATTTAATATAATTATTTAATCTCGTATAATTATTTAATTTCATATACGCATGACATATTATTGGTTATTGTGATAATGTAATAGACACCATCCTATCAAACCTATTATTACGATGAAAATAAAATGAGAAAAATATGGTATATGTTTTATTTTTTTTTTTTTTTTTTTTTTTTTTTGCGCAGGGGTTCCTTGAGACATGCAATTTATTCTAAAGGTTAGAAAAGCTGCTGTAGGTTCTTATTAACCAGCTATTAAACTGTGATAGTAGTGAACATTTCTGTGGATTATACAAGTAGTTCAGGCAGTAGATACATTGCCCGTGGTCACGCTGATGCGTCGTCACTGAAATTAATACCCTGTATAAGTGTCAATCAATCAATCAATCAAATCACCCATCCTGAGTCCACCGATGAGCAAAGGCCTCCTTCATAGCATTCCATGATTCACACGACCGCGCTACCCACCTATCTCGCGGTGTCCACTCAGTAGACACTTGCTCCATCTCTCATCAGTCGTTCGCACTAATTTACCTCTATGGGAGCAATAAAAGAAATTTTCTGTTTCATGTATCGTTTCTCTGACTTCAGAAAAATATCTGCGTTTTTTTAATTTTTTTAATTAGGAAGTTAAACCTCTCTATGTATTTTCTTTGTTATTCACTTATTATTTCTCCAGGTTTCATTCCTATATGCTTGTTCATCTAATGGATTTAATCTGAATTTCCAAAAACAATATCCGTGAACACTTTGCACAAACAGTAGAAGCAATGTTGTGAAGGAAACAGTCACCCATAGAAGATATAAATGAAATTGAAAATATGAAAAAGTCGACTAAACTTCATCTGCAGAAGACATACGAGTACATAAGAAGAACGACAGTAAATGAACTACAAACTGAACCAGTTTTGATTACAAAATGAATATAAAAGGCATAAAATCAAATAAACAAATAAAGAAAGAAAGAGAAATACAACAGGAAAGCACAAAATGCAAGAACAGAAAATTAAGATTATTTTTTTTTTCAGAAGTACGTGAAACAAATAGGCGAAGTTGGCAAATATAAGGAGCTATACAGGCTCATGAGAAAATTACTACTGACAGAGCTTCTAAAAATGTTACTACTAACAAAATCAAAGCTGACAAAAACTTAAACTAAGTTATGGAGACAGGTAAACTATTTGCGGATAAAAACAAAGAAACAGAGTATAACTTTATACGAAAATGAAAATGAGATGCCAACGGAAGATATGGGCAAGAAGATAAACACATTTGGCAAATTGTATACCAATAGCAACCAAATAATATTGATATAAAGTCGAGCCAATAAAAAAGGCAACTCTATATAGACAAATTCATAAGAGTTAAACAAGCCACTATGACCATCCATATTGGAAATCAAGATTACACTAATATCAATATTCCAAAAGACGAACAGAACACTGCGATTGTCACATTAGTCGTAGCGAGAATACCGGTTACTAACACGGTATGCGTGACCCAAATATTGAGAAACAAGAAATAGTCCAAGCGATCACAACGACAAAGAATAACAAAACTCCAAGACCTGACAATTTAAAAGATCTGTTCCAAGTACTAAAATGATGGTGAATTCGCTAGAAAGATGTTTTCATGAAGTATTGGAAGCAACCCGTAGTATCAGATCTAAAACCGATTGCATTGCTAGATGCAGTCCATAAACTGTTTTTGGTTTTCATAAGGAATAAGATAGAGAGGCATCTACAGTACAAATAACAAGTTAGAAAAGTAATTACAAACAGGATTGACCAAAAATAGACTCATAGAAGACAACTTATTCCTAGGGTACTGCATAGAAAAGCGTTTTGTACAACGAAAACCACCATATGCCTTTGCAGTGGACTTTAGAAAGGCTTTTGACAGTGAGAAATGCCTTTTTGATCTGTCTAAAAAAATCAAAGTTCACCCATACATACATACATGCATGCATACATACATACATGTATACATACACACATACATACATGCATAGATACACACATACATGCATAGGTACATACATGTGTAATAAAACCACTTGGAAAATAAAATGAAAGGTGACCGAACGTTTTCGTCTATTTAAGACATTTTCAAAGGTACAGAGTAAGGTAGCAGTGACATTATATATAAAAATGAAGCACATTAGGGGGGAATTAGGAGAGGTCTAATACTAACCTCACTCTCAGCACTGCCGGACGTTTGACCCGGCTACTGTCAATAATTTTATTTTACAAAGTTATCTAATTTATACATTCCCATACTCATATTCATGTTGTTCTCAAATGAAGCTTTTATATAACATGATTCTATGATATTCCTTTCCTTAATGTCCTTAAGACAATTTTCTTTGTACAAACCATCAAACCATCTCCAAAGAAAACGGGGGAGACACCGTTTTCTCTATATTTACCTGTATGACCTGTATAATTAAAAGAGGCTGCAAGCGGGCCGAAGACGCGCACTCAGCTTCTCTATGTAATTACTACAAGGCTTGGACAAGAAAAGGAAATTCCTAGGTCGGGAGCCGGAGCAACGTCGCCTTACCTGAGGTACCACATCGTCTAACAAGTCTTTTCTTTTCTTTACATGTATAACAGTTACTCATAGCACCTACCATTTAATGAAAAAATCAATATGCATTTAGAATACTCCATGTTAACATACTCAGGGTAGTGGACAGCCTCCGGTATGTGCTGAATGTTTTGATTCAGTACGTGACAACACGGCAGACAACAACTTGTTGGTCACGAGATAATGGAAATAGTATAATTGATTGTCTTTAACAATAATGAGGACATGGAAAATGTAGGAGGGATAGAAGTATCAAACGAGACAAAATATCTAGGACTAACAATAGCCAATAAGAAAGATGCTTTGATAAGTTTGTGAAGGAGAGAATAGATAAAGCTAGAAAACTGAAGAATCTGATAACTGCAGTAACAATAAAAAGCTCTAACAAATTGTTGATATGAAAAACATATTGGGAACAAGTTGCTTATCCAAAAATACTTTACTGTCAAAAAGTATTTCCATACAAGACAGACGACCTGAAAAACTTCAAGCATAAGAAAACAACCCATTTAGAACCACCTCACGTGAGGACCAATTCGTGCTTCAACAATTACCACAAAGGACATGAAAGCTTAATTAAGTACGTGTGGCATCTCGCATAAAGAACGTAAATGAATTTGAGTTCTCTGACAACGATGAAGCATCCATTATTTTAATGAGATGCAGAAGTAATTCTCTACCACTTCGTATCAGTAACAGATTTGTAAATTAAAATGATCTATGTCTATTCTGCGAAAAACTGTTGAAACAACGTTGAAACACTAAGTCACTTTATACTGAACTAGGAATAACACCCAAACGTCAAAAAAAAGAACAGTTAGCAAATATATCACTGATAAACAACAATGGTAACTCAGGACTTATGTATTACTGTACAGAATGTGGAAGTTGAGAGAAGGGCTGAAGACACAGCAAATAAACTAATCAAGGAATCTAGCAACGGGGCGATCTGAAATCAGATTGGGACGAAAACAAAAAACATAACTTGTATGTCAACGTCGACCTAAAGGCGTCACCCACAAACTTGAAAGACATCATCGACTTATTGAGTCGACGCGTTTTGCGCGTGACAAGACATCACCATCAAGGGAGGGACTAGACGACATCTGAATGTCACACCCAATGACAATATCTCAAACGGGACCACGAGATACACTCACCAGCTAGTGCAGAGACAGTTTCTTACAAGCTGGTGGAGGCTCAAGAGGTGTTCTGTCAAGAGCTCCTGAAGTCGCTTTCGAATCAGTAAGAATATTTTTTTTATCATTATTCTTATTTAATTAAATATGTATATATATATATATATATATATATATATATATATATATATATATATATATATATATATATATATTTCAAGTGTTTTTGTTGAAGATATATGTAATTTTTTCAGGCATGTCTTGATAGCCTGTTGTTATATTTTGGTCTCAATTTCACTATTTGGTTTCATAGTTTATACTCATCACTCATAATTTTCAGCCTAAACGATAGCATCACTCAAATAGGACCAATATTGTATATATATATATATATATATATATATATATATATATATATATATATGTATATATATATATATATATATATATATATATATATGTATATATATATATACATATATATATATATATTAATTTATTTATCTGTTTATTTTATTATCTATTCACCTATTTATTTATTTATTTATTTATATTTTTCATTATGATTGTTTTTTCTTCAATTGTTAAAGTTTTATTATCTAACATCTATCTGGGACGTGATTCAAACCGACGACTTCCCTCAGTACAAATTTAAAGGATTGTAATCTATTTCAATAAAAAAAAAATGACTCATTAAAGGTTTTTGACGATTTGATCTAACTCCTGAAAATTAAGTTAATTCAATAGGAAGATAACAAACCACCAAAGGGAATTTGTGGAACTTCTAGAAAAGACGTGGGAACGGAAACATTAATGATGAACTAATTGTGAAAATTAAAACATCGTAGAAATATATTTCCCGTGGGATTAGGTTTTTCCTTTGGAATTCGATTAATGTTCTCACGGTCGTGTGATTTAATTCTATTTGAATGTATTTATTTACTTGCTTATCTATCTAATTAATTATTCTTTTTTATTTATTGTGCCTATTTATATATTTTATTTTATTTTTGTTTTCATTACTATATTTATCTATTTATCATTATCATCATTACTGTTGTTATTAACATTATAATTTGATGTCCTGGAATAATGAATGGTGAAGTCCTGAAATCACTGGCAGTTGAGTTCCTGGAATAATATATTTCTGAAGTCCTGAATCACTGAAACCTGACATCGCTGAGTCCTGAAAGACCTGAAATCACTTAAACATTAACTCCTAGGTCATTGAAACCTAAATTCTCGAATCACTGAAATTTGAAGTTATGAAATAACTTAACCCTGAAATCCTGAAATCACTGAAGTCCTGAATCATTGACAGTTTAATTCCTGAAAGTTTTAGAATTTGAGGTCATGATACCACCGAAACCTGAAATCCTGAATTACCGAGCCTATGAAGTTCTGAAATTCGAAATAACTAAAACCTGATATCCTTCAATCTGAAGTCCTTACCTGAACTCCTGAAATCACTAGAATATGATCATTCCTGAAATAGCTGAACTCGTGAAATCACTTACACCTGAATTGAAGTCTTTAAATCCCTAAAACCTGAATGCTTGAAGTTTCTGAAGTTACAGACATCTGAAGTCCTGAAGCTACGCCTCTCCTTTATTCGTCTTGCAGAGTCCCTGGGAAGCTGTCCACCTAGAAGCATGAGACCAGCTGTCCGGACGCTGCTGCTGCAGCTGTTGCTGCTGACAGCTGTTCTGCATGAAGGTCAGTGTCAAGACCAGCAGTTCAGGATGTTGTACAAGTCAGGAAGCATTCGTGGAATTTCCTTCGTGGACAAGATGGCCTCCGTCATTCAGTGAGTCTTTCTTCTTGGTTGTCTGTCGGTCTGCATGTGTATTCACCTCAGATCTGCTGCAGTCTCTGTCGAGACAGCCAGACACCACCCTACGGCAGTGAGCTCAGAGCTCATTATTTGCCGATCTCTGGCTAGGTCTGAGACCACTCACACACCACACACCTGGACAGCAAGGTCACAACTCCTTGACTAACGTCCCGTACCTACTCACTGCTAGGTGAACAGGGGCTACACGTGAAAGGAGACAAACCCAACTTATCTCGACCCGGCCGGGGAATCGAACCCCGGTTCTCTGGCTTGTGAGGCCAGTGCTTTACCAATCCGCTACCGAGCCGTGTGTGTCTGTGTGTGTGCATGTACTTTTTCTCTAGTGAAAACCGACTTAGAGTGATTGTTCATGACTTCGGCCATTTCTAGATCTTCTGTGTATTCTGTATTTACTTGGCCTAGTTTCACCATATCCTGTTTATTTTCAAGTTTACCATTCACATATCTATATGATAGTTTGGGTTGATCCTTGCATTTTTCTATAATGTCTTTTTCATTAGTTTATTTTTCCCTCTCTGCGCACTTTTTTCATATTCATTTATATAGTTTATACATATTTGCCATTTTCCAGATTTTTCTTTATCTTTTCTCCATTTTTCCAAGCTTTGTCTCTTCTATCTTCTGCCTCACTGCATCTTCTGTTGAACCAGCATTTAATGTACACCCTCTCTTGTAAACCCTGTCTTGGTACGTACTTTATTACTCCTTCGTTACAGTTTTCCATCAATATCGCCCTTTTCTCTTTCACTTTTGTCTCTTTAATGTAGAAATCCAAGTTCCATTATACTACACTTCTTAATATTGCATTCCATCTCCCACTTCCTACTCCATTCCCATACTTTATTGAGATCACTCTACAGCGACTCACAATCTTCAGTGTTCACTTTTTAAAAATTATTGCATCATCCGCAAAGAAGCTCATATAACTTTCAATTCCTTTATCCATATAATTATTATATATAGCAAACGTTATTGGGGCCAGAACTGTTCCTTGTGGAACACCACTTATCATTTCATCCCAATTAGAGTGTTTGTCTCTTATCTCTACTCTCATTTTCTTTCATGCAAGAAGTCTTCCATCCACTTCAGCAGTTTGTCCTATATTCCTCCTGCAGTTTCTAATTTCTTAAGCAACTTATGTGGCACCTTATCAAAACCTTTTTTCAGGTCTAGAAATGCACAATCAGCCCATCCATCTCTTTCTTGTATTACATCTATTAGTCTTGAATAGAAACACATTAAGTTTGTGACGCATGATCGTCCTTGTCTGAATCCAAATTGCCTTGGATTTAGTAAGTTGTTTTTTCCAAATGCCTTACCCATCTACTTTGGATAATTCTTTCACAATGTTTTGCTATCGTACTTGTTAGAGAGACCGGTCTATAGTAAGTAGGGACTTCCTTGTTTTCCCCTTTATATATTTGTACTATATTTGCTCTTTCCCAATCTTTTGGAGCTTTTCCTTCTTTCAATGAACTGTTTATTAGGCTATGTATTTTGTCTGTTAGTTCATTCCTGCATTCTCTCAAAATTCAGTTTACTATTTCATCTGGTCCATGCGATTTCCTGACGTCTATATTACTCTAGGGTTTCATTATTTATATATATTTCATTCCTTGATACTTCTATCCCTTTCATAGGGGGGACTTTCTCCTCCCATTCGATATCTCTAGGTTGCATGTTCTCCCTTGTAAACACCGATTTAAAATGCTTGTTCATAATTTCTGCCATTTCTATTTCCTCTGTGTATTCAACTCCTCCTTGTCGTAGTTTCTCTAATTCTTGTTTACATTTCAGTTTGTTGTTTACAAATCTGTAAAATAGTTTACATTTTTATGACATCTTTTTCGTATTTTCTCTTTTCTTCTGTGCACACTTGTACATATTAATTTCTATAAATAGTATATATTTTCCATTTTTCAGATCTTTTGTCTTTTTTTCCATTTTAACCAAGCTTTATCTCTTTTGTCTTTTAACTCCCTACAACTTTTGTTGTACCAGCACTTTACATATTCATTTTCTTGTTTTTGTCTTGGGACATACTTTTGCACGTTTTATAATTTTTTGTCAAAATATTCCATTTCTCTTCTACTGTTGTTTCCTCCTTGTGTATTCTTTCCCAGTCTGCTTTTTAAAAGAATTCTCTTACTTTATCAAAATTTGTTTTTTCATACATCAATCTTCCCTTTCTATATTGTTCTTTTTTCATGTATTTTTCCTCATTTAGTTCCAGTTCAACCAATATGTGGTCACTTTTACTTATTGGTGTCTTATATTCAATCTTGTTCACTATTTCAGGTTCTGATGTGATTATTAGGTCCAATATTGATGGTTCTTCCTCATTTCTATACCTAGTGTTCTCTTGAATCTATTGCGTCATTGTATGTCCTATAATCATATCAAGTAGTACATTTCCCCATAGGTCGTCTCCCCCTTGCACTGTCATCTCTTCCCAGCAGATTTCTTTACAAATAAAGCCGCCCATTATAACTATTCTTCCTCCATCTTCCATTATCTTATCTAATGTTATCCTTGTGTCTTCTAACATACTTTTATGTTCACTCTCTTCCTATGAAGCCGTTTTAGGAGGCACATAATTTACTACAAACTTCCTGCTCTTCCCATCCCTGTCCTCCACTTCCATCATAATCATCTCTATTCTTTCCATATGTGACATTCCTCACATTTATATCCTTCATAGTCTGGAACATAACCCCATCCCCTTCTTTTACCTCTCTGTTTCTAATCCAATAATTATATGCACCTTGTCCTACACTGTTGAATGGTAGTGGACCTTTCAAATTTGTCTCTACAATTCCCATTATGTCCAGCTCTTTTTCCTTCAGATAATCATTCAGTTCGTTCAAGCCTGTTATTAAGCCATACATGTTTGTGTAAGACACTTTTAATTTTCTGCTACTTCTATTGTGTTTTCCGTTTCCCTTCTGTTTTCCTCTGCTATGAACCATTTCCTCGCTTTCATATTCACTTCTCTCCAATAGAATTTCTCTTTTTCTGTCTCTGTTCTTTTTTTCGTTTTTTCTTTTTCCTTAGCTTCTAGTCTTTTTGTTTTCTCATCCTCTCTTTCCTCTTTATTCATTTCTCTTTTTATCCATACCTTTTTATAATGCTCACTGTCTGCTAGTTTCCCTGGTTTTGCTAAGATATTTTCTGCTGTCGTTTGTGACCTGAATTTAACCTTAATTAGTCTGGTCTTATCTGTACTGTATTTCGCGAGCCTATAAATTTCTTCTATTTGTTTCCCGTTTTTTTGTTCATCTTCTTGAACTACTTCTGATATATCATTTACTTTTTCCTTTTCATCCTTCATTCTTGTAGTACTATTTTGATTATACTTCTCTTCCATCTCTAATATAATTATACATTTCTTTTTATCCGCTAAGTCTCTTACTATATTCTCCTTCTTCCTCATCACTTTAATAACTGTGTCCGTAGTTTGTTCTTTCATCTGCTGTTCCATTATACCTCTAAATTCCATTTTATTGTCCTCATGTACTTTTTTCCAACCACTTACCTGTTTTGCTATGGACTCTTTATTTTATTATTCCTCTTTAATTCCTCATTCTCTTCCTTTACTTCTCTTAACTGTCTTTTTAATTCTTCTACTTCCTTAGTTGGATTTTGATTCTCTTTTCTTAGTTTTTCCAGTTTATCAATTTTCTCGGCATTTAGAGTTAATTGGTCAAACCTAACCCTCCATATATATATAATTTTTTTTTTTTTTTTTTTTTTTTTTTTTTTTTTTTTTTTTTTTTTTTTTTTTTTTTTTTTTTTTAGTTTCTCCTCTAGATTTACTAGTCGGGGGAGGTTGTCACCTCCTCTCTCATTAAATCCATAAAAGCAGTTATCTTCTCTTTCCATTGAGCTGCTATTATCTATATTTCTGCTCTTGACACCTCTGCTTCCTTGTTGTTCGTCTGTGTATTCTGTCCCCCGGTTTGTTTACGTTTCTCCTAAAATCCGGGGCCCGTTCGTCCCCTTCCTCATTTCCTTCCATTTCCCTCAGTAATCCCTCCCATTCTCCTTTTTCTTCAACTTCCCACTACACCACGAGCTTTCCCCTTCCCTATTAATACAACACAGGTACTTCCTTGTCGCTGTGATCCTCGTAATTTTGAAGATTTCACTGCCACCCCGACCGACGTTTGTGTGTGTGTGTGTTTGTGTGTGTGTGTGTGTGTGTGTGTGTGTGTGTGTGTGTGTGTGTGCGTGTGTATGTGCGCGTTTGTGTGTGTGTGTGTGTGGAGGAGGGGATTGAATGCTTTCTTGGGTCTCACCTCCCTACCGCCAGACTTCGGAGATGACAAAAAAAAAAAAAAAAAAAAAAAAAAATAAATAAATAAATAAATAAATAGATAAGTGAAAAATAAAATAAGATAAAATAGAATAAATAAATAAATGAATAGATAGAAATATATATATATATATATATATATATATATATATATATACATATATATATATATATACACGTACATGCAGAAAAAACACTAGGAAAGTAACAGAGATGAGACCGAGCGCTTTCGTACCTTGGTTAATGCGAACGACTGATGCGGGATGGAGCAAGTGTGTTACTGAGTGGATGCCGCGAGATGGGAAGCGTGGAAGAGGGACACCAGCCAGGTGGAGAGAAAAGATCGAGAAGTTTGTAGGAGTGACGTGGAAGAGGATGGCATAGTCGTGTGAACCATGAAGGATGCCTTTGTTCAGCAGTGAACTCAGGAAGGCTGATTTTATATATAGATATATATATATATATATATATATATATATATATATATATATATGTATATATATATATATACTATATATGTATGTATATATATATATATACTATATATATAGGTATATATATATATATATACTGTATATATATATAAATATATATATATATATATATGTATATATATATATACTATATATATGTATATATATATATATATACTGTATATATATTTATATATATATAAATATATATATGTATATATATGTATATATATATATATATATATGTGTGTGTGTGTGTGTGTGTGTGTGTGTGTGTGTGTGTGTGTGTGTGTGTGTGTGTGTGTGTGTGTGTGTGTGTGTGTGTGTGTGTGTGACAAAAAGAAGCCAAATAACTATAGGCCTATAAGTTTGACTTCAATCGTAGGAAAAATAATGGAAACTATCATTAGAGATGCTATCGAACATCATTTAGAAAGTAACCGTTTGATAAATGGTAGCCAGCATGGTTTCAGACGGAAACGTTCTTGCGTGACTAACTTACTCGAATTCTACAACACAGTTATCTCGAATTATGACAAAAGATGCAATATAGATTTAATACATCTAGACTTTGCAAAAGCTTTTGATACCGTCCCACACGAAAGACTACTTACTAAATTAGCTTTGCATGGAATAAGTGGTAGCCTATTAGGTTGGACTAGTAATTGGTTGAATGGTCGAAAACAGAGAGTTGTTTTAAATGGAAAAACTTCTGGATGGAAAAGTGTTGCAAGTGGAGTTCCTCAGGGTTCCGTTCTTGGTCCACTTCTATTCATAGTATATATAAATGATATAGACCATGGACTAAAACCTACTGTTTCCAAATTTGCTGATGATACAAAACTGTGCGGAGTGGCAAATGATCACTCAAACCAATTAGATATTCAAGAAGATTTAGATCAATTACAGCAATGGTCTGAAAAGTGGCTAAGGAAATTTAACACAAGTAAATGCAAGGTAATGCACATAGGTAAAAATAACAGTAAGTACGATTACAAGTTATTTGGAAATTCGTTAACAAAAGGGGATAGTGAAAAAGATCTCGGCGTAATTAATTATCATTAACGACCTCAGATCATCCAAGCAGTGTATTTCAGCCTCTGAGAAAGCAAATAAGATTGTGGGACTGATTGCGCGATCTTTTTATTTCAAAAGTCCATCACTCATTAACAAGCTATATAAATCGTTAGTTCGTCCACATTTGGAATATGCTGTTTCCGTATGGTCACCGAATCTCATTAAAGACATTGACAGACTGGAAAAAGTACAACGGCGAGCCACAAAACTGATTCCAAATATCAAAAATAAATCATACGAAAATCGATTAAAACACATGAATCTGTTTTCCCTAAAAAAGCGTAGACTCAGAGGAGACTTGATACAGGTCTTTAAGATTTTAAAGGGAATTGACATCAAAAGTGACAACATTTTCACATTGAATGAAAATCAGACAAGAAACAATGGTCTCAAACTGTCCGGAAATAGATTCAATTTGGAAGTAGGTAGAAACAACTTTGCCAACCGTGTAGTTAATGAATGGAATAAACTTCCTGCACAGGTAGTGCAATGTAGTTCAGTTCGAAACTTAAGAATCATTTAGATAAATACCTAAGTAAGATGCTGTAATGATTATAATTTATCTTATATTATTTGTTTTTGTTTTGTTATCATTTGTCTGTCTGATTTTCATTTATTATTAGTTATATGTCAATTTATTATTATTTACTATTTACCTGTTTGTTTATTATTTAACTATACCTATGCATTTATTTATGTATTTTATTTGTTATTAACATTGTTATAGTTTTTATTTATTATTTTATTATTAATATGATTCTTTTTTTCGCATCCGACCTAGATATGGATCAAAAGGTCTCCTGTCGGCATGC
This sequence comes from Oratosquilla oratoria, assembly GCF_046742065.1. Classification (NCBI taxonomy): domain Eukaryota; kingdom Metazoa; phylum Arthropoda; class Malacostraca; order Stomatopoda; family Squillidae; genus Oratosquilla; species Oratosquilla oratoria. Next base: position 56,482,334 of record NC_134802.1, on the reverse strand, counting down.
TCCGCCTTTGTAATCCTTTGTGTGTGTGTGTGTGTGTGTGTGTGTGTGTGTGTGTGTGTGTGTGTGTGTGTGTGTGTGTGTGTGTGTGTGTGTGTGTGTGTGTGTGTGTGTGTGTGTGTGTGTGTGTGTATTTTCTTCTTTCTTTTTTCTTTTACTAATCTCCCCCTTTTCGATCTCTTCAGGTGTGCACGGAACTGCAGCAACACCTCGGGCTGTACCGCCTTCGGGTACGACGCGACCCTGAGAAACTGCCAAGTCTTCACCTCTCCTTACTACTCGTCGCGACAAACTCCCCCTTCGCCAGACTTCAATCTCTACATCTTGGAGATATACCCGGGGAGCAGACTCGTCCTTCTGGGCACGACAATGGACTGGGTCACGGGGAAACTCGAGTGCGAGAAGCTGGGAGGGTCCTTGATGGTGCCCAGAACCAGGAACCAGGTTGCGGTAATAACTAGCTTCGCGGTGACGGCCCAAATCCACGTCGGGATTTCCCGCAAGGACAACCTTTCTCCTTATTTGGACCTCAACGGCACAGAAATTGAGCTTTTCTTGTATCCTGGACACTCAGAAGTATATAACTGCGTCCAAACCTATATTAAGGACCTCATAACTGCCCCCTGCACAGGCCACTTTCGTTATATTGTTTGCCAAATTCCTGTCCAGTAAGGTGACTGCATAACACACATGGAGAATTGTCACTCCAGAACGCCCACGTGAAGATTCGTCACTCCATGAGATCCCACCTGAAGATAAGATAAGGTTACGTTAGGTTAGGTTAGGTTAAATAACTTATACAACCGAAGAATCGTAAACCCAGGATGGTCCACATGAAGAATTGTCACCCTAGGATAGCGCGGGATCGGTTTTTGTGGGAGGGGAAGAATGTCTATAAGAATATGAAAAGATAGTAGTGTATAAAAGAAGGCTATTGCCAGCGCGCTTTTTCGTGAGCGATTAGGGGCGGTTGGTGGCACATTAACTTCTTAAAGGATATGTATATATATATGTGTGTGTGTGTGTGTGTGTTTGATTGACAGTTGATGTTAATATATCCTTTAAAAGGAATGATTTAATGCTAATGATTATTCATTAATATCTTTATTTCACCATAAACAAATCAAGTATAAGATAATACATATAAAAAATATTATATACATGACTTTACATGTATATACACATAAATTACAAACAAAAAAATACAATACGTAATTACATATTACATTATGATGATTCCTTGAATAATTTTAATCAGTTTGATACTAAACGTAGTTTAGCCGAAAAAAAAAATTCAGTAGCCTATACATATTAACTCGTAACAGTAGCCTATTCCAATTTCTGTGCAGAGCATGTTAATTGTCACCCATGTATACCCGTCCAATAAATCGATGTTAACACGCTTGCAATCTGTCACGCTTTATTATGCTTAATAACGTAGAAAAAACTGACACCGATGAGAGACTGATTAACGTAATTTTATATCAATCATACAAAGACCAAAAATGCCGCCCCTCAAAAAGTGCCGCCCCTATCCCCCCCTAGCTACGCCACTGCATGGACTAGGGACTATGGCGAAAGTACAATTGAGGAACGCCGTTAAAGATATCAGATCCTTGAAACTAGATGCTAACATAAAAGAATGTATATATATATATATATATATATATATATATATATATATATATATATATATATATATATATATCCATTCAGTGTAGATGTATAATATATATATATATATATATATATATATATATATAGATATATATATATATATATATATAGATAGATAGATAGATAGATATATAGATATATATATAATGTGTGTGTGTGTGTGTGTGTGTGTGTGTGTGTGTGTGTGTGTTTACCTAGTTGTATTTTACGGGAAGGGGAGCTATGCTCGTGAGGTCCCGTCTTAATATCTCATTTTATCTAAACTATTTTTAAATTCATGTATTGTTTTTGCACACACCACTTTCTCATCACATTTTTTTGTACTTGGTGACCATATCGTTGCTGCTTATTCCAATCTTGGTCTTATCAGGGTGATTAGGATTTTCTTCACCATTTCTTCATCCAGGTATGTAAATGCAACTTTGATTGTTCTTATTAAATTATAAGTTTCTCCAAAAATCTTATTTATATGTTTCTCAGGTGACATATTATTCATAACAATGACTCCCAGGTCCTTCTCATTTTTTACTTTTTTTTATTCCTTTTTCTCCCAAATTATATGCTCCTGTTATTCTGTTTTTGCTTTTTCCAAATTCCATTATACTACATTTTTTGTATTGAACTCCATCTCCCACTTCCTATTCCATTCCTGTACTTTATATAGATCTCTCTGTAGTGATTCACAATCTTCTTCTGTTTTCACTCTTTTTTAGTAGTTTTGCATCATCTGCAAAGAAGCTCATATAGCTTTCAATTGCTTCATCCATATCATTAATATATATAGCAAACATTATTGGGGCCAGTACTGTTCCCTGCGGAACACCGCTTATTACTTTATCCCAGTTTGAGTGCTGGTCTCTTATCACTACTCTCATTTTTCTTTCTTGCAAAAAGTCTTCAATCCAATTTAGTAGTTTTCCCTGTATTCCTCCTTCAGTTTCTAGTTTCTTAAGCAACTTCTTATGTGGTACTTTGTCAAACGCTTTCTTTAGGTCTAGAAATGCACAGTCCGCCCATCCATCTCTTTCTTGTATTATATCTATTAGCCTTGAATAGAAACATATTAAATTGGTGACGCATGATCGTCCTTGTCTGAATCCAAATTGCCTTGGATTTAACACTTTTTTTTTCTAAATATTTTACCCATCTACTTTTGATAATTCTTTCACAAATTTTTGCTATTGTACTTGTTAGAGAGACTGGTCTATAGTTGGTAGGTTCTTCTTTATTTCCTCCTTTATATATAGGTACTATATTTGCTTTTTTCCAATCTTCTGGAACTTTTCCTTCTTTCAAGGAACTGTTTAGTATGCTATGTATTTTGTCTGTCAGTTCATTCCTGCATTCTTTCAGAATCCAGTTTGCTATTTCATCTGGTCCATGCGATTTTCTGACATCAAGATTACTCAAGTGTGTCAATATTTCATTCTTTGTTACTTCTATTTCTTCCATAGGGGGGACTTTCTCTTTCCATTCAATCTCTTCAGGTTGTATGTTCTCCCTTGTAAACACTGATTTAAAATGTTTGTTCATAATTTCCGCCATTTCCATTTCCTCAGTGTATTCAACTCCCCCTTGTCTTAATTTCTCCAAGTCTTGTTTGTTTTTCAGTTTATTATTTACAAATCTGTAGAATAGTTTTGGTTGATCTTTACACTTTTCTATGGCATCTTTTTCATATTTTCTCTTTTCCTCTCTGAACGTTTGTACATATTCATTTCTATAACCGGTATATATTTTCCATTTTTCAGGTCTTCTGTCTTTTTTCCATCTGGTCCAGGCTTTGTCTCTTTTGTCTTTTAACTCCCTACAACTTTTGTTGTACCAGCACTTTACATATTCTTTTACTTGTTTTTGTCTTGGGACATTTTTTTCTACTCCTTTTTTGTAAGTTTTCGTCAAAATATTCCATTTCTCTTCCACTGTTGTTTCTTCTTTGTATATTTCTTCCCAGTTTTCTTGTTGAAAGAATTCTCTTATTTTATCAAAGTTTGTTTTTTCATACATCATTCTTCCTTTTCTACATTGCTCATTTCTTTTCATATATTTTTCTTCATTAAGTTCCAGTTCAATCAATATGTGGTCACTTTTACTTATTGGTGTTTTATATTCAATCTTGTCCACTATTCTAGGTTCAGATGTAATAATTAAGTCTAGTCTCGATGTTTCTTCCTCATTTCTATACCTAGTGTTCTCCTGTATCCATTGTGTCATTGTATGGTCAGTAATCATCTCAAGTAGAGCGTTTCCCCATGAGCCGTCTCCACCCTTTACTGTCATTTCTTCCCAGCAGATTTCTTTGCAATTAAAGTCGCCCATCATAACTATTCTTCCTCCATCTTCCATTATTTTATTTTATGTTATCTTTGTGTCCTCTAACATACTTTTATGTTCACTCTCCTCCCATGAGGCTGTTTTCGGAGGCACATAATTTATCACAAATTTTCTGCTCTTCTTATCTCTGTCTTCCACTTCTATCATAATCATCTCTACTGTATTCTTCCCATATATGACACCCCTCACGTTTATATCCTTCTTAGTCAGGAACATAACTCCACCCCCTTGCTTTTTCTCTCTGTTTTTAATCCAATAATTATATGCATTATGTCCTACACTGTTGGGTGGTAGTTTAATTTTGTTTCTACAATTCCCATTATGTCCGGTTCTTTTTCTTTCAAATAATCATTCACCTCATTCAATCCTGTTATTAATCCATCTATATTTGTGTAAGACACTCTTAGTTTTCTGTCACTTCCATTGTGTTCTGTTTCCCTTTTGTTTTTTTCTTGTATGTCGAACTGCCTTAGTTTCATATTCACTACTCTCCAATAGAATCTCTCTTTCTCTGACTCCGTTCTGCTCTCGTTTTTTTTTCCTTAGCTTCAAATCTTTTCTGCTTTTCTTCCTCTCTTTCCTCTTTATTCATTTCCCTTTTTATCCATACCTTTTTATATTGTTCACTTGTTGCTAGTTTCCCTGTTTTGGATAAGATATTCTCTGCCGTCGTTTGTGACCTGAATTTAATCTTAATTGGTCTGTTCTTATCTGTACTATACTTTCCGAGCCTGAATTTTTCCTCAATTTCCTTCATAATTTCTGGTTCATCTTCCTGAACTAAATTTAGTAAACTGCTTACTTTTTCATTTTCCTCATTGGTTCTTGAGGTTGTATCTGGGTTATGTTTCTCTTCCATTCCTAATATAATTATACATTTCTTTTTATCAGCTAAGTCTCTTACTATATTCTCCTTCTGTCTCATCACTTTAATAACTGAGTCTTCAGTTTGTTCTCTCATTTGCTGTTTAATTATGTCAGTAAATGCATCTTTACTGTTTTCCTGAATTGCCTTCCATCCCTCTCTGTTTTCTTTATTATTCATCTTTAACTCTTCATTCTCCCTTTTTACTTCTTTTAACTGTCTTTTTAGGTCTTCTATTTCTTTAGTTAAATTTTTGTTCGCCTTCTCTAGTTCTTCCAATTTTTCAACCTCGATCCTCTTATCGACCTTCTCTTCTAGTCTTGTCAGTTGGGCGGGGGTTTGTGTCCCTCCACCCTCTTTAAATCCCTGGAAAATATTCTCATCACTTTCTACTGTATTGCTCTTATCTATACTTCTAATCTTTACATTTTTATTAGACATTTCATCGTCACTCAGCTGGTCGGGGGGCCGTTTGTTTACCTTTCGCCTGTCTGCCTGGGCCAAGTCTTCTCCTTCCTCATTTCCTTCCATTTCCCCAGCAATCCCTCCCCTTCTCCTCTTTCCCTACTTTCCCACTATCCCACGAGCAATTTCCCCCCACCCTGCAAATACAATAGGCACTTCTCTTTGCTTTGGGATCCACGAAACTTCAATTTTCTTCAGAACGTCTTCTATGCCGTCCGTTCGTTGAAGTGTGTGTGTGTGTGTGTGTGTGTGTGTGTGTGTGTGTGTGTGTGTGTGTGTGTGTGTGTGTGTGTGTGTGTGTGTGTGTGTGTGTGTGTGTGTGTGTGTGTGTGTGTGTGTGCAAAAGAACGTAAATGAATTTGAGTTCTCTGACAACGATGAAGCATCCATTATTTTAATGAGATGCAGAAGTAATTCTCTACCGCTTCGGATCAGGAACAGATTCGTAAATTAGAATGATCTATGTCTATTCTGCGAAAAAAAACAACTGATAAACAACAATGGTAACTCAGGACTTATGTATTACTGTACAGAATGTGGAAGTTGAGAGAAGGGCTGAAGACACAGCAGATAAACTAATCAAGGAATCTAGCAACGGGGCGATCTGAAATCAGATTAGGAAGAAAACAAAAAACATAACTTGTATATCAACGTCGATCTAACGGCGTCACCCACAAACTTCATCGACTTATCGGGTAGACGCGTTTTGCGCGTGACCAGACGTTACCATCAAGGGAGGGACTAGACATCTGAATGTAACAGCCAATGATATTATCTCAAACGGGACCACGAGATACACTCACCAGCTAGTGCAGAGACAGTTTTTTACCAGCTGATGGAGGCTCAAGAGGTATTCTATCAAGAGTTCCTGAAGTTTTCGAATCAGTAAGAATATTTTTTTATCATTATTCTTAGTTAATTATATATATATATGTGTATATATATGTATATATATGTGTGTTTATATGTATATATATGTATATATATGCAATAAAAACACTAGGAGCGTGTGTTCACAAATGCGTAAGTAACCACTAGGAAAAGTAAACTAACGAAGCAGAGCGCTTTCGTATAATTACATCTTCAGTGCAGATACAAAGAAGGAATTATAAGATGAAGAAACAAGGTACAGAATATATGACATAGTGAAGAGGGCATTCGGAGAGGTAGTGGAAGAAGTACACGTGACGGACGTCTGGGCCGTCCTGGTAGCCAACAAGTATGGGACGTTTGGGCCGTCCTGGTAACCAACAAGTATGGGACAACTGCTCATAATTTATATTACAATTCAAACAATTTTGAAATTTCATGAGAAATAAAACTATCTAATTTGTACAAACCTTGATGAAGATTAACATTTACCCCCTTACCAGATTTGATCAAACTGCATTCAATTAAATTTCTTTCTGTTATGTTGTTGTTGTATGTGATGACTTTAGCGTTATCCCAGTCAACTGGGTGGTTAAAATGGTTCATGTGGTTGAATATACCGCTAGATTGGTTTCCCTCTCTAACGTATTTCTTGTGTTGATTGATTCGTGTTGTGAGTGTTTTAGCAGTCTGACCAACATGAAACTGATTACATGATTTGCAAGGTATTTTGTACACACACCCTTTATTACTATTGACAGAATTATTTATGAGCAGTTGTCTTACAGTGTTCTTATTATTGAAAACTACATTAATGTTAAATTTACGTAAATTTACGATGATGAAATAAGATGTATTTACGACATTGGTACTAAGCTTTAATACCCCACACATGTTCTTGACAAAGCTTACAATCGTGCTAAAAGGACATTTTATAACCTTAGGTCAACTCAAACTTTCAATATGAATAACTTGCTAATTTTACCGTACCAAGAGAACCTGCAAAATATTCCAAATATATTACGTAAATTTAACATTAATGTAGTTTTCAATAATAAGAACACTGTAAGACAACTGCTCATAAATAATTCTGTCAATAGTGATAGAGGGAACGGGGAGAGGGGGAAGGAAGAGGAGGAGGAGGAGGAGAAGGGGGGAGGGGGATTGGACACTGGGAAAGGATGAGAATATTGCCCAAACGTCAGAGGGCGAAATGTCCACAAAGGGTAGTTTAAATATTTCATATTTTGCTGGCCATGGGTATTAGGGGAATAATGCGAGGAGATATGTTAGACATGCCCCTGTTTTGTTCAATAGTGTTCGTTCAGGATGTGATAAAGTTTACATCGGAGAAACGTCACGCGACCTGAATACACGAATACGTGAACACCGTTACGACGTCAGGCATGATGTCACCACCAATGCATGTGTGACACATAGAAACAAGGAAAACCATCTTATGGTCTGGAAGAATGCAGAGCTGCTGATACGGGAACCAGACAAAATCCGCAGGAAGTGTTTAGAAGCAGCAATCATTCAAGGAACGAACACTATTGAACAAAACAGGGGCATGTTTAACATAACTCCTCACATTATTCCCCTAATACCCATGGCCAGCAAAATATTAAATATTTAAACCACCCTTTGTGGACATTTCGCCCTCGGACGTTTGGGCCATCATTCTCATCCTTTCCCAGTGTCCAATCCCTCCCCCCTTCTCCTCCTCCTCTTCCTCCCCCCTCCCTTTTTTCTCCCCGTTCCCTCCCTTCCCCTTATTTAATCTCAAGCATTTGTATCTCAACTTGTACTTGAAAAAGCTGTAATAAGCGAAACGTCGTACAAATAAAGGCTCCGTCCTCATATGGTGTTTATCTTTTCAGAAATGTATTTCCCGTGAGATTAAGTTTTTCCTTTGCAATTCGATTAATATTCTCACGTCGTGGGATTTAATTCTATTTTATTGTATTTATTTATTTACTTATCTATCTAATTAATCATTCTTTTTCATTTATTGTGCCTATTTATATATCTTATTTTATTTTTGTTTTCATTTCTACTATATTTATTTATTTATCATTATCATCATTACTGTGATTATTATTATTATTAATATTTTTATTATTATCAATATTATTATTATTATTATTATTATTATTATTATTATTATTATTATTATTATTATTATTATTATTATTATTATTATTATCATTATTATTGCTATTATTATTATTGCTATTATTATTATTATCATCATCATCATCATCATCATCATCATCATCATCATCATCATCATCATCATCATCATTATTATTATTATTATTATTATTTTTATTATTATTATAATTTTTACTAATTTAATTTTTATTTATCTTTTATTTATTTATTTATTTTTATTTATTTATTTATTCATTTATTTATTTATTTTTAAATTATTTTATTTTTTTGTGGCATAGGTTAGTGTAGTCGCGTGACTTGCTGACTGGAAGAGGCCTTTGTCCAGTGCTGGACTTCAGATGAGTGATGGAATAATCATTCTCTTAAATGTGCAGATGAAACTTTTGAAATCTCATGTAAATAAAATCGCCTGGCGGCAGATAAAATAAACACAATAACAAACATACAAATACCAAGGCTTATTCCCCCTTACAAGGGAGGTAGCCAAAGTCAAAGGCATAAGTCCACTTCCACCCATTTCATCCCCACATACTCCACTCCCATTCACCACCCCTCCCTCCCTCCCTCCCTCTTTTCTTGGCTCCTCCTGGATGACGGGTCATCCCTGCATCTCGCCCATTGCCCTCCGTCATAAGCAATTCAGCAAGACACAGTACATCCATAGTATGGCCGCTTCATTTAATCGGCGATCCCCCTCTCCGTCCCCTCATGCAGAAAAAGAGAAGACGGGGAGAAAATCCCTTCGGGCTACGTCAAAATATCACCCAAACATGACCACTTCCTAACTCCTCCATCCCCTCACCCACTCCCTTCCATGCATTACAGAATCATCCATACACAACCATTCTCCACTCACCCCTATCTTCTGTCTCCTCCCTTCCTTCCTCAACAGACAATTCTCTCTTTCCCAATGCCCATTTTACCCCGTCCATCCATCTCATCCTTGGTCGCCCCTTCATGTTCACTCCTTCCACCTCTGCCCTCCACACCTCTTTTGCTAATCTTTCTTCACTCATTCTTTCCATGTGTCCAAACCATCCCAATACTCTTTCATCAACCCTATCTCCCAACTCCTTTTCCATCCCCACTCTCCTCCTCACCTCCTCGTTTCTCACTCTATCCAGCCTAGTAACTCCTATCATACTTCTCAAACACATTTAAACTCTTCCTCTCTTATTATCCATGTTTCTGCCCCAATCAACAAACAATAAAATAAGGAGAGAGAGAGAGAGGGGGTCAGAGAGAGAGTGAGAGAGAGACAGACAGACAGAGAGAGAGAGAGAGAGAGAGAGAGGTGGGGAGAGAAAAGAGGAGAGAGAAGAAAGGGAGAGAGGGGGAGAGAGAGAAAACAGATGACACAACCCGCGCCAGTATAATCCGGCGCCTTCCTTTCCAGGTGATCCCTTTCCTTCTGCCTTGCCTGCCGCCAGGCTATTTTATTCATCTCACACGTAGTCCCTCGGTAGCGAAAAAGTAGGTTCAGCTGAAATCCTAAACTTCCTGAAGTCCTGAAATATCTGAAACATTATTTTTACTCATTCAAAGATGAAGTCCTGAAGTCGTTGACATTTGATGTCCTGAAATAATGAAAGGTGAAGTCATAAAATCACTGACAGTTGAGTTCCTCAAATAATTTAATTCTGAAGTCCTGAATCACTGAAACATGACATTGCTGAGTCCTAAAACACCTGAAATCACTTAAACATTAACTCCTGAATCATTGAAACCTAAATTCTCGAATCACTGAAATTTGAAGTTCTAAAATAACTTAACCCTAAAGTCCTGAACTCACTGAAGTCCTGAATCATTGACAGTTTAATTCCTGATATTAGAATTTGAGATTATGATACCACCGAAACCTGAAATCCTGAAATAATCAAGGCTCTGAAGTCTTGAAATTCGAAGTAACTGAAACCTCAAGTCCTTCAATCTCTGACATCTGAAGTCCTCACCTGAACTCCTGAAATCACTAGAATCTGATAATTCCTGAAATAGCTGAACTCGTGGAATCCCTTAAACCTGAACTGAAGTCTTTAAATCCCTAAAACCTGAATGTTTGAAGTTTCTGAAGTCACAGACATCTGAAGTCCTGAAGCTACACTTCTTTCTTCGTCTTGCAGAGTCCCTGGGAAGCTGTCCACCTAGAAGCATGAGACCAGCTGTCCGGGCGCTGCTGCTGCAGCTGTTGCTGCTGACAGCTGTTCTGCATGACGGCCAATGTCAGGACCAGCAGTTCAGAATGTCAGGACCAGCAGTTCAGGATGCTGCACAAGTCAGGAAGCATTCGTGGAATTTTCTTCGTAACCAAGATGCTCTCCATCATTCAGTGAGTCTTTCTTCTTGGTTGTCTGTTGGTCTGCATGTGTGTGTCTGTGTGTGTACTTGTATTTACCTACCAGTATCTTACGGGAAGGGGAGCTACACCCGTGGTGTCCCGCCTTTGTATCTCGCAGTGTCTAGTTTGCTCTTAAATTCGTGTATGGTTTTTGCACACACTATTGTTTCGTCCAGTTTGCTCCAAGTGTCCACCAATCTGTGTGGGAAACTGTTCTTCTTCAGATCTCTTCTATAACTATCCTTTTTGAGTTTCTTTCCGTGTCCTCCTATGTTTCTCTTGTCCCAATTTAGTAAGTCCTCTCTATCAAGTATTTCCGTTCCTTTCATGATTCTATAGATGGTCAGTAGGTCGCCTCTTTCTCTTCTTTGTTCCAAAGTTGGTAACTTTAGTTTAGCCAGTCTCTCTTCATGTGACAAGTTTGAAAGTGCTTGGGTCATTTTCTTGATTGATCTTTGGATTTTTTCAATTGTCTTTATTTTTTCTTTGGTACTGGGTGACCACAATGTCGCAGCATACACTAATCTATGCCTTCTTAATGTGACCAATATTTTTTTTTAATAATTTCCTCGCGTAAATAGGTAAACGCCACTTTTATTGATCTTAGCAAGTTATAGGATTCTCCGACAATTTTGCTTATCTGTTTATCAGAGGACAAGTCGTTTGAGATAATTACTCCCAGGTCTTTTTCAGATCCCATTTTTTTTTATCTCCTTAGTTCCAATTGTATATTGTCCTGACATTTTTCCGAACTCCATTATGCTACATTTCTTAATACTGAAGTTCACTTTCCACTTCTGACTCCATTTCCAAACCTTGTTGAGGTCTCTCTGAAGTGATTCGCAATCCGTTTCGGTTTTCACTTTCCTCAACAATTTAGCATCGTTTGCAAAGAAGCTCATGTAACATTCCACTTCATCATCCATGTCATTCACATAAACATCGAATATTATTGGAGCCAATACAGATCCTTGCGAGACTCCACTAATCACCTCCTTCAAACCTGAATACTTTTCTCTGAGTACTACTCTCATTTTTCTACCATGCAGGAAATCCTCCATCCAGTTTAGTAGGTTGCCTTGTATCCCTCCTATGTTTTCCTTTTTTTTTTTTTGTGGTACTTTGTCGAAGGCTTTTTGTAAATCTAAGAAAGCACAATCAACCCACCCACCCCTTTCTTGTATTATATCTATCTTGAGTAAAAACAGATTAAATTTGTGGTACATGATCTTCCCTGTCTGAGTCTAAATTGTCTCGGGTTTATTATATTGTTTTCTTCCAGGTGTATTACCCTTCTATTCTTGATAATTTTCTCGCAATTTTTGGTTACAGTGCTTGTTAGTGAGACCGGTTTATAATTAGTTTGTTCTTCCTTGTTTCCTCCCTTATACATTGGTACAATGTTGGCATTTTTCCAGTCCTTTGGTATTTTTCTTTCTTTGAGTATCTTATTATGTTGTATATTTTGTCCATTAGTTTTTCTCTGCATTTTTTTAGTATCCAGTGTGCAATTCCGCCCGGACCGTGCGATTTCCTAACGTCAAGGTTCGTTAATTGCTCCATTATTTCTTTTTGTGTTATTATTTTCCTCATAGGGGGAATTTGCACTTCGCTTCCTTCATTTCAATGCTGTACTTTTTCTCTAGTGAAAACCGACTTGAAGAGATTGTTCATGACTTCGGCCATTTCTAGATCTTCTGTGTATTCTATATTTCGTTGGCCTAGTTTCACCATACCCTGTTTATTTTTAAGTTTAGCATTCACATATCTATATAATAGCTTGGGTTGATCCTTGCATTTTTCTATGATGTCTTTTTCATAGTTTCTTTTTTCATTTCTATAGTTAATATATATTTAATATATATTTTTAATATATATAATTTTTAATATATATTTAATATACATTTTTTCATTTCTATAGTTAATATATATTTGCCATTTTTCAGATTTTTTTTTTAACCTTTTCTCCATTTTTCCAAGCTTTGTCTCTTCTATCTTTTGCCTCACTGCATCTTCTGTTGAACCAGCATTTAATGTACTCCCTCTCTTGTACACCCTGTCTTGGTACGTACTTTTTCACTCGTTCGTTATAGTTTTCCATCAAGATCGCCCATTTCTTTTTCACTTTTGTCTCTTCAATGTAGAAATCTTTCCCAATTTGCTTTCTGAAAGAATTTCTTTAGTTTTCCAAAGTCCGTTTTGCTGTACATCAATCTTCCTTTTCCGTACTTTTCATTTTTCCCCACATGTATTTTTCCCTTTAGTTCAGTCTCTATTAGTATGTGGTCACTCTTTCCAAATAGTGTTTTGTATTCAATTTTATCTACAATTTCAGATTCTGTTGTAAATATTAAGTCCAGTCTCGACGGTTCTTCATTACTTCAGTATTTGGTATTTTCTTTGACCTATTGTGTCATTGTATGTTTTATGGTCATGTCCAGTAATACATTTCCCCCATAGGTCCTCTCCGCTCTTCACTGTCATCTCCCAACAGATTTCTTTGTAGTTAAAATTCCCCATAAGTACCAGGCTACCTCCATCCTTTTGTATCTCATTTAATGAATGCTTTGTATATTCTAACATTTTTGAATGCTCGTTCTCTTTCCAAGAGCCCGTTTTTGGGGGCACGTATATCACCACAAACTTTCTATTTTTCATGTCTCTGTCTTCGATTTTTATCATGTGTAGGCGCGTGCGTGCGTGTGTATTTACCTAATTATATTTTACGGGAAGGGGAGCTATGCTCGTGGTGTCCCGTCTTCATATCTCATTTTATCTAGACTGTTTTTAGATTCGTGTGTTGTTTTTGCACACACCACTTTCTCATCTAACTTGTTCCAAATGTCTATTACTCTGTGGGGAAAGCTGTTCTTTTTCAGATTTCTTCTATATCTGTCTTTCTTGATTTTCTTTCCGCATCCTCTTATATTTCTACTGTCCCATTTTGTTAGATCCTCTCTATCAATCGTTTTTATGCCTTTCATGATTCTATATATAGTTATCAAGTCTCCTATCTCTCTTCTTTGCTCTGATGTCTGTAGCTCAAGTTTTGCTAGTCTCTCTTCATAAGTTAGTTTTGAGAGTGTTTGGTGCCAATTTTGTAATTGCTCTTTGTATTCTTTCAAGTTTTGTTATACATTTTTTTGTACTTGGTGACCACGTCGTCGCTGCATATTCCAATCTTGGTTTCATCAAAGTGATTAGTATTTTCTTCACCCACTTCTTCATCCAGGTATGTAAATGCCACTTTTACTATTCTTATCAAATTATAAGTTTCTCCAAAAATCTTATTTATATGTTTCTCATGTGACATATTATTCATAACAATGACTCCCAGGTCCTTCTTATTTTCTACTTTTTTTTTATTCCTTCTCCCAATTTATATGATCCCACTATTCTTTTTTTGCTTCTTCCAAATTCCATTATACTACACTTCTCAATATTGAATTCCATCTCCCACTTCCTACTCCATTCCCAGACTTTATTGAGATCACTCTGTAGCGACTCACAATCTTCTTCGGTGTTCACTTTTTCAACAATTTTGCATCATCTGCAAAGAAGCTCATATAACTTTCAATTAATATATATAGCAAATATTAGAGCCTGAACTGTTCCTTGTGGAACACAACTTATTACTTCATCCCAATTAGTGTTTGTCTCTTATCACTACTCTCATTTTTCTTTCATGCAAGAAGTCTTCCATCCACTTCAGCAGTTTGTCCTATATTCCTCCTGCAGTTTCTAATTTCTTAAGCAGCTTCTTATGTGGCATCTTATCAAAAGCTTTTTTCAGGTCTAGAAATGCACAATCAGCCCAACCATCTCTTTCTTGTATTACATCTATTAGTCTTGGATATAAACACATTAAGTTAGTGACGCATGATCGTCCTTGTCTGAATCCAAATTGCCTTGGATTTAGTAAGGTTGTTTTTTCCAAATGCCTTACCCATCTACTTTTGAAAATTCTTTCATAATTTTTTGCTATCGTACCTGTTAGAGAGACCGATCTATAGTTAGTAGGGTCTTCCTTGTTTTCCCCTTTATATATTGGTACTATATTGGCTTTTTTCCAATATTTTGGAACTTTTCCTTCTTAAACCAATAACAGCAGTTATCTTCTCTTTCCATTGAGCTGCTATTATCTATATTTTTGCTCTTGACACCTCTGCTTCCTTGTTGTTCGTCTATGTATTTTGTCCCCCGGTTTGTTTACGCTTCTCCTAAGATCCGGGGCCCGTTCGTCCCCTTCCTCATTTCCTTCCCTTTTCCTCAGTAATCCCTCCCATTCTCCTTTTTCTTCACATTACCACTACACCGCGAGCTTTCACCTCCCCTATTAATACAAGACAGGTACTTTCCTGTTGCTGTGATCCTCGTAATTTTGAAGATTTCACTGTGTGTGTGTGTGTGTGTGTGTGTGTGTGTGTGTGTGTGTGTGTGTGTGTGTGTGTGTGTGTGTGTGTGTGTGTGTGTGTGTGTGTGTGTGTGTGTGTGTGTGTGTGTGTGTGTGTGTGTGTGTGTGTGTGTGTATTTACCTAGTTGTATTTACCTAGTTGTATTTTACGGGAAGGGGAGCTATGCTCGCGGTGTCCCGTCTTCATATTTCATTTCATCTAAACTATTTTTAAATTCATGTATTGTTTTTGCACACACCACTTTCTCAACTTTCTAACTTGTTCCAACTGTCTATTACTCTGTGGGGAAAGCTGTTCTTTTTTAGATCTCTTTTATAGCTGACTTTCTTGATTTTCTTTCCGTGTCCTCTTGTATTTCTATCATCACATTTTATCAGATTCTCTCTATCAGTAATTTCTATGCCTTTCATGATTCTGTAAATAGCTATCAAATCTCCTCTCTCTCTTCTTTGCTCTAGTGTCTGTAGTTCAAGTTTTGCTAGTCTCTCTTCATATGATAGTTTTGAGAGTGTCTGTGCCAATTTTGTAATTGCTTTTTGTATTCTTTCAAGTTTTTTTTATACATTTTTTGTACTTGGTGACCATATCGTTGCTGCATATTCCAATCTTGGTCTTATTAGAGTGATTAGAATCTTCTTCACCCTTTCTTCATCCAGGTATGTAAATGCCACTTTGATTGTTCTTATTAAGTTATAAGTTTCTCCAAAAATCTTATATGTTTCTCAGGTGACATATTGTTCATAACAATGACTCCCAGGTCCCTCTCATTTTCTACTTTTTTTATTCCTTCTTCTCCCAATTTATATGATCCTGTTATTCTGTTTTTGCTTTTTCCAAATTCCATTATACTACACTTTTTAGTGTTTAACTCCACCTCCCACTTCCTATTCCATTCCTGTATTTTATTTAGATCACAGTGTAGTGACTCACAATCTTCTTCCGTGTTCACTTTTTTTTTAACAGTTTTACATCATCTGCAAAGAAGCTCATACATCTTTCAATTCCGTCATCCATATCATTAACATATATAGCAAACATTATCGGGGCCAGAACTGTTCCTTGTGGAACACCGCTTATTACTTCATCCCAATTAGTGTTTGTCTCTTATCACTACTCTCATTTTTCTTTCATGCAAAAAGTTTTCCATCCATTTAAGCAGTTTGCCCTGTATTCCTCCTTCAGTT
The DNA here is from genome assembly GCF_046742065.1 of Oratosquilla oratoria. Classification (NCBI taxonomy): domain Eukaryota; kingdom Metazoa; phylum Arthropoda; class Malacostraca; order Stomatopoda; family Squillidae; genus Oratosquilla; species Oratosquilla oratoria. Next base: position 56,466,017 of record NC_134802.1, on the reverse strand, counting down.
TCTAATTTCTTAAGCAACTTCTTATGTGGTACTTTGTCAAAAGCTTTCTTTAGGTCTAGAAATGCACAGTCCGCCCATCCATCTCTTTCTTGTATTATATCTATTAGCCTTGAATAGAAACATATTAAATTGGTGATGCATGATCGTCCTTGTCTGAATTCAAATTGCCTTGGATTTAGCACTTTGTTTTTTTTTTCTAAATATATTACCCATCTACTTTTGATAACTCTTTCACACATTTTTGCTATTGTACTTGTTAGAGAGACTGGTCTATAGTTGGTAGGTTCTTCTTTATTTCCTCCTTTATATATAGGTACTATATTTGCTTTTTTCCAATCTTCTGGAACTTTTCCTTCTTTCAAGGAACTGTTTAGTATGCTATGTATTTTGTTTGCCAGTTCATTCCTGCATTCTTTCAGTATCCAGTTTGCTATTTCATCTGGTCCATGCGATTTTCTGACATCAAGATTACTCAAGTGTGTTAATATTTCATTCTTTGTTACTTCTATTTCTTCCATAGGGGGGACTTTCTCTTTCCATTCGTTCTCTTCAGGTTGTATGTTCTCCCTTGTAAACACTGATTTAAAATGTTTGTTCATAATTTCCGCCATTTCCATTTCCTCAGTGTATTCAACTCCCTCTTGTCTTAATTTCTCCAAGTCTTGTTTGTTTTTCAGTTTATTGTTTACAAATCTGTAGAATAGTTTTGGTTGATCTTTACACTTTTCTATGACATCTTTTTCATATTTTCTCTTTTCCTCTCTGCACGTTTGTACATATTCATTTCTATAACAGGTATATATTTTCCATTTTTCAGGTCTTCTGTCTTTTTTCCATCTGGTCCAGGCTTTGTCTCTTTTGTCTTTTAACTCCCTACAACTTTTGTTGTACCAGCATTTTACATATTCTTTTTCTTGTTTTTGTCTTGGGACACTTTTCCACTCCTTTTTTGTAAATTTTTGTCAAAATATTCCATTTCTCTTCTACTGTTGTTTCTTCTTTGTATATTTCTTCCCAGTTTTCTTGTTGAAAGAATTCTCTTATTTTATCAAAGTTTGTTTTTTCATACATCATTCTTCCTTTTCTATATTGTTCATTTATTTCATGTTTTTTTCCTCATTTAATTCCAGTTCAATCAGTATATGGTCACTTTTACTTATTGGTGTTTTATATTCAATCTTTTCTACTATTCTAGGTTCAGATGTGATTATTAGGTCTAGTCTCGATGGTTCTTCTTCATTTTATACCTAGTGTTCTCCTGTATCCATTGTGTCATTGTATGGTCAATAATCATCTCGAGTAGAACATTTCCCAGTGAGTCGTCTCCACCCTTTACTGTCATTTCTTCCCAGCAGATTTCTTTGCAATTAAAGTCGCCCATCATAACTATTCTTCCTCCCTCTTCCATTATCTTATTTAATGTTATCTTTGTGTCCTCTAACATACTTTTATGTTCACTCTCTTCCCACGAGGCTGTTTTTGGAGGCACATAATTTATCACAAACTTTCTGCTCTTCTTATCTCGGTCTTCCACTTCGATCATAATCATCTCTACTGTATTTTTTCCATATGTAACACTCTTCACGTTTATATCTTTCTTAGTGAGGAACATAACTCCACCCCCTTGCTTTGTCTCTCTGTTTCTAATCCAATAATTATATGCGTCATTTCCTACACTGTTGGGTGGTAGTAGACCTTTTAATTTCGTTTCTACAATTCCCATTATGTCCGGTTCTTTTTCCCTTCAGATAATCATTCAGCTCATTCAATCCAGTAATTAATCCATCTATATTTGTGTAAGACACTCTTAGTTTTCTGCCACTTCCATTGTATTCTCTGTTTCCCTTTTGTTTTTCTCTAGTAGTTCGAATTTCCTTACTTTCATATTCACTACTCTCCAATCGAATTTCTCTTTTTCTGACTCTGTTCTGTTCTCGTTTTTTCCTTAGCTTCATGTCTTTTCATTTTTTTCCTCCTCTCTTTCCTCTTTATTCATTTCCCTTTTTATCCATACCTTTTTATATTGTTCACTTGCTACTAGTTTCCCTGTTTTTGATCAGATATTCTCTGCCGTCGTTTGTGACGTGAATTTAATCTTAATTGGTCTGGTCATATCTGTACTATACTTTCTGAGTCTAAACTTCTCTTCAATTTGTTTCATAATTTCAGGTTCATCTTCCTGAACTAATTCTAGTAATCTGCTTACTTTTTCATTTTCCTCATTGATTCTTGTGGTTCTATCTGGGTTGTGTTTCTCTTCCATTCCTAATATAATTATACATTTCTTTTTATCTGCTAAGTCTCTTACTATATTCTCCTTTTGTCTCATCACTTTAATAACTGAGTCTTCAGTTTGTTCTTTCATTTGTTGTTTGATTATGTCAGTAAATGTAACTTTACTGTTTTCTTGGATTGTCTTCCAACCCTTAGCTTCTTTAGCTATGGCCTCTTTGTTTTCTTTATTATTCCTCTTTAATTCTTCATTCTCCTCTTTTACTTCCTTTAACTGTCTTTTTAGTTCTTCTATTTCCCTAGTAAAGTTTTTCTTTACCTTCTCTAGTGCTTCCAATCTTTCAACCCTTTCCGCAATTTTTGACATTCTACCGAACCTACTCTCCCAATGTTCGGTCATTTGTTCAAGTTTTTCTTCCAGTCTTGGCAGTCGGGGGAGGTTGGTATCCGCCCCACCCCATTAAATCCATGGAAATTATTATCCTCACCTTCTATTGTGCTACTCATATCTATGTTTCTAATCTTTACATTTTTGTTAGACCCTTCATCGTCACTAAATTGATCCGGCCCGCGTTTTTTTAGATGGCGTCTGCCTGCCTGGACCAAGTCCTTTCCTTCCTCATTTCCTTCCATTTCCCTCAGTAATCCCTCCCCTTCTCTTTTTTCCTCACTTTCCCACTACACCACATGCAATCCCCCCCTGTAAATACAATAGGTACTTCCTTTGCTTTGGGATACACGAAAATTTCAATCTACGCCGTCCATCTAACGGACGTGTGTGTATTTACCTAGTTGTATTTACCTAGTTGTATTTTACGGGAAGGGGAGCTATGCTCGTGGGGTCCCGTCTTCATTTCTCATTTTATCTAAACTATTTTTAAATTCATGTATTGTTTTTGCACACACCACTTTCTCATCTAACTTGTTCCAACTGTCTATTACTCTGTGTGGAAAGCTGTTCTTTTTCAAATCTCTTCTATAGCTGTCTTTTTTTATTTTCTTTCCGTGTCCTCTTGTATTTCTGTCATCCCATCTTATCAGATTCTCTCTATCAGTAATTTCTATGCCTTTCATGATTCTGTAAATAGCTATCAAATCTCCTCTCTCTCTTCTTTGCTCTAGTGTCTGTAGTTCAAATTTTTGTAGTCTCTCTTCATATGATAGTTTTGAGAGTGTTGGTGCCAGTTTTGTAATTGCTCTTTGTATTCTTTCAATTTTTTTTATACATTTTTTTGTACTTGGTGACCATATTGTTGCTGCATATTCTAATCTTGGTCTTATCAGGGTGATTAGGATTTTCCTCACCATTTCTTCATCCAGGTATGTAAATGCCACTTTGATTGTTCTTATTAAATTATAAGTTTCTCCAAAAACCTTATTTATATGTTTTTCAGGTGACATATTATTCATAACAATGACTCCCAGGTCCTTTTCATTTTCTACTTTTTTTATTCCCTCTTCTCCCAAATTATATGATCCTGTTATTCTGTTTTTGCTTTTTCCAAATTCCATTATACTGCACTTTTTTGTATTGAACTCCATCTCCCACTTCTTACTCCATTCCTGTACTTTATTTAGATCTCTCTGTAGTGATTCACAATCTTCTTCAGTTTTCACTCTTTTCAGTAGTTTTGCATCGTCTGCAAAGAAGCTCATATAGCTTTCAATTCCTTCATCCATATCATTAATATATATAGCAAACATTATTGGGGCCAGGACTGTTCCCTGCGGGACACCGCTTATTACTTCATTCCATTTTGAGTGCTGGTTTCTTATCACTACTCTCATTTTTCTTTCTTGCAAAAAGTCTTCCATCCAATTTAGTAATTTACCTTGTATTCCTCCTTCAGATTCTAGTTTCTTAAGCAACTTCTTATGTGGTACTTTGTCAAAAGCTTTTTTTAGGTCTAGAAATGCACAATCAGCCCATCCATCTCTTTCTTGTATTATATCTATTAGCCTTGAATAGAAGCATATTAAATTGGTGACGCATGATCGTCCTTGTCTGAATCCAAATTGCCTTGGATTTAGTACGTTGTTTTTTTCCAAGTATTTTACCCATCTATTTTTGATAATTCTTTTACAAATTTTTGCTATTGTACTTGTTAGAGAGACTGGTCTATAGTTGGTAGGTTCTTCTTTATTTCCTCCTTTATATATAGGTACTATATTTGCTTTTTTCCAATCTTCTGGAACTTTTCCTTCTTTCAAGGAACTGCTTATTATGCTATGTATTTTGTCTGCCAGTTCATTCCTGCATTCTTTCAGAATCCAGTTTGCTATTTCATCTGGTCCATGTGATTTTCTGACATCAAGATTACTCAATTGTATCAATATTTCATTCTTTGATACTTCTATTTTTTCTATAGGGGGGACTTTCTCTTTCCATTCAATCTCTTCAGGTTGTATGTTCTCCCTTGTAAACACTGATTTAAAATGTTTGTTCATAATTTCCGCCATTTCCATTTCCTCAGTGTATTCAACTCCCCCTTGACTTAATTTCTCCAAGTCCTGTTTGTTTTTCAGTTTATTGTTTACAAATCTGTAGAATAGTTTTGGTTGATCTTTACATTTTTCTATGACGTCTTTTTCATATTTTCTCTTTTCCTCTCTGCATGTTTGTACATATTCATTTCTATAACTGGTATATATTTTCCATTTTTCAGGTTTTCTGTATTTTTTCCATCTGGTCCAGGCTTTGTCTCTTTTGTCTTTTAACTCCCTACAACTTTTGTTGTACCAGCATTTTACATATTCTTTTTCTTGTTTTTGTCTTGGGACATACTTTTCCACTCCTTTTTTGTAAATTTTTGTCAAAATATTCCATTTCTTTTCCACTGATGTTTCTTCTTTGTATATTTCTTCCCAGTTTTCTTGTTGAAAGAATTCTCTTATTTTATCAAAGTTTGTTTTTTCATACATCATTCTTCCTTTTCTATATTGTTCATTTCTTTTGATATATTTTTCTTCATTAAGTTCCAGTTCAATCAATATGTGGTCACTTTTACCTATTGGTGTTTTATATTCAATCTTGTCCACTATTCTAGGTTCAGATGTAATTAATAAGTCTAGTCTCGATGGTTCTTCTTCATTTCTATACCTAGTGTTCTCCTGTATCCATTGTGTCATTGTGTGGTCAATAATCATCTCAAGTAGAGCGTTTCCCCATGAGTCATCTCCACCCTTTACTGTCATTTCTTCCCAGCAGATTTCTTTGCAATTAAAGTCGCCCATCATAACTATTCTTCCTCCATCTTCCATTATTTTATTTTATGTTATCTTTGTGTCCTCTAACATACTTTTATGTTCACTCTCCTCCCATGAGGCTGTTTTTGGAGGCACATAATTTATCACAAATTTTCTGCTCTTCTTATCTCTGTCTTCCACTTCTATCATAATCATCTCTACTGTATTCTTTCCATATATGACACCTTTCACGTTTATATCCTTCTTAGTCAGGAACGTAACTCCACCCCCTTGCTTTTTCTCTCTGTTTCTAATCCAATAATTGTATGCATCATGTCCTACACTGTTGGGTGGTAGTGGGCCTTTTAATTTTGTTTCTACAATTCCCATTATGTCTGGTTCTTTTTCTTTCAAATAATCATTCAGCTCATTCAATCCTGTTATTAATCCATCTATATTTGTGTAAGACACTCTTAGTTTTCTGCCACTTCCATTGTGTTCTCTGTTTCCCTTATGTTTTTCTTTTGTATGTCGAACTTCCTTAGTTTCATGTTCACTACTCTCCAATAGAATCTCTCTTTCTCTGACTCCGTTCTGTTCTCGTTTTTTTGCCTTAGCTTCCAGTCTTTTCTGCTTTTCTTCCTCTCTTTCCTCTTTATTCATTTCTCTTTTTATCCATATCTTTTTGTATTGTTCACTTGTTGCTAGTTTCCCTGTTTTGGATAAGATATTCTCTGCCGTTGTTTGTGACTTGAATTTAATCTTAATTGGTCTGGTCTTGTCTGTGCTATACTTTCCGAGTCTAAATT
>NC_134802.1:56412290-56457290 GCF_046742065.1 Oratosquilla oratoria | reverse complement strand
TTCTATGATGATTTAAGTCAGGTGATGGATCAAGAAAAAATTAAGTACAACTTGGTAATAGGCGACTTTAATGCTAAAGTGGGGAAGAAGATGGGAGATGAAACGTGCATTGGTAAGTTTGGAGTAGGTGAAAGAAATAACAGAAGCGAGATGTTAGTAAATTTTGCAGAGAACTACAACATGAGGATAATGAACACTTTCTTCCAAAAGCGTGTGGGTCGTAAATGGACTTGAAGAAGTCCAAATGGAACAACAAAGAACGAAATAGACTTCATATTAGGAGATGAAAGCAAAAGCGTTAGCAATGTTATGGTGATAATTAAAGTCAACATAGCTAGTGACCATAGAATGTAGGTTGCACAGCTAAATTCAATTTCAGAGCCGAGAGAAATAAACTAGTTTTAAGACAGAAAATAAGCCTTGCAAATGTTAAGGATAATAAAAAGAAATTTCAGTTAGAAATTAGAAATAGATTCGAAGCTCTAAGAACTAACGAGGACAGCGTGGAAGATATTAATCTTAATTTAGCGAATATCATTAAGGAATCGGAAGAGAAAGTAGGAACACAAAACACAATAAAAAGAAATAAATACCCCAAAACTACAAATGACCTAATTAAAAGAAGGACCATGCAGATTAAAAACAGGAGAGACGAAATAGAAAGAGTAGAACTAAACAAGCTTATTAACAAAAGGCAGAGATTAGAGAAAAGAAAGAGAAATATATATGGAATAGAGGAAACTATTCGGAAAGGTAAAAGTATTCAAGTGACCGAGCGCAAACATGCTTTAGGAAGACAGCTAATGATATGTTTGAAAGATAGAAATGGAGAAATCATTAAATGCAGGGACAGAATGGTAAAAAGAGTAGAAGAATTTTACCAAGAGCTTTACTCGTCGAAAACCGTAGTTGAGTCAGTAAATTCATGTGTAGACGTTAATAGTGTACCAGAGATTACAAAGGAAGAAGTAGAATTTGCTCTCAAAAATATGAAACGAGGAAAAGCACCTGGGAAAGGTAGTATATCGATAGATCTGTTGAAAGACACAGGTAGATTGGTTCACATTAAATAAGCTGAGTTGTACACCCAGTGCTTATGTTAAGAAAGCGTTCTTGATGCGTGGTGCAATGTTATAGTGATTTTGCTTCATCAAAAAGGAGACCAGAAGGACCTTAGTAACTGTCGACCGATTAGCTTGCTTTCAAATGTATATAAAGTATTCCCTAAGATCCTTACAAATTGACTAAGTCAAGTTTTAGATGGAAACCAATCAAGAGGACAGGCAGGCTCTAGGAGCAGATATTCGACTGTAGACCATTTGCAGGCGATAAACCAACTAATCGAGAAAACGACAGACTACAATGTACATATGTGTTTACGAGAAGGCCTTTGACTCGGTAGAACAAATAGCAATGCTAAACTCGCTACGCAAACAGGGTACAAACGAACAGATCGTAAAAGTTTTAGAAAAGATTAATGCGAAAGGTACCGCTATAATTCGACTACATTAAGATACAAAAAAGATCAAGATCGAGAAAGGAGTACGGCAAGGCGATACAATTTCACCCAAATTATTTACAGCTTGCTTGGAAGATATTTTAAGAGGATTGAGTTGGGAAAAGAAAGGTTTAAAGAATAATGGAGAATATTTGAACCACCTAAGATTTGCGGATGACATTATTCTTATTTCAGAAAGAGCAGAGGACTTGCAAGATATGCTGAGTGATCTAAACAAGGAAAGTCTCAAAGTAGGTTTAAAAATTAATAAAAGTAAAACCAAAGTAATGTTCAACACGAAAGTTCAAAGTAAAGAGATTGTAATTGATGATGAGAGTCTTGAAGAAATTGAAGAGTTTAAATATTTAGGACAGATGGTGAAAGTGACGAAAGGTCATGATAATGAAATAAAAAGACGCATTACAATTGGTTGGAAAGTCTTTTCGTAAGTATAATAAAATCCAGAGAGGCTCTCTACATTTATATTTGAAACGTAAAGTTTACAATCAATGCATTCTACCAGCAATAACCCACGGGTATGAGACTTGGAAACTAACGAAGGCAATGGAAACAAAACTAAGGACAGCACAGAGGAGAATAGAGAGATCAATGATGGGAATAACACTGAGAGACCGAAAGAGAGGAAGTTGGGTGAGAGATCAGAATAGAGTGAAATTATTGTGGAGGCAGTAAAAGAGAGGGATATTGAATTGGGCAGGTAGGTTAATGCGAACGACTGATGCGCGGTGGAGCAAGTGTGTTACTGAGTGGATACCGCGAGATGAGAAGCGTGGAAGAGGGAGACCAGCCAGAAGGTGGAGAGAAAAGATCGAGAACTTTGCAGGAGTGACGTGGAGGAGGATGGCATAGTCGTGTAAATCATGAAGGAGGCCTTTGTTCAGCAGTAAACTCAGGATGGCTGATTTGATATATATATATATATATATATATATATATATATATATATATATATATACACGGAGTTAAACACGACAGCATTTTGGCACTGGTTAATCTTCTTACTGAGATTTTCAATTTTCCTCACAGTAGGTCTCATTTCAGGAGGGTGGGCAAATACAAGCCTTCCAAATTCTTCCATATTTAATTTAACGTTTCGACTTCAGGGAGTCATCTTCAGAATAGTTACAAGAGAAAAGTCACAATTTTCAAAGCTACATGATTCACAATTGACAATGGTGTACAGACAACATGGGTTTAAATATGGGCCGCTAGGGAACGGTGCATGGTTCGTGATCCGTTACGTAGCCGGGCACTACGTCTTAGAAGGGAAGGGGGAGGGGGAGGAGGAGGGGGAGGGGGAGGGGGAGGAGGGAGAGGGGGGGAGTCAGGTAAGGTAGGTCTTCTCGCTGGGTCACCACGCTGGTCATGTGAGGGTTGGTGAGGTGTAGGAGGGGGAGGGGGAGAGGAAGGAGGTGGGTGTTGCTGTTGTTGGGCTCCAAATCTCGTGGAAGAATTAAATAGCGGGATGGCAGAAATCATATTACATTGAATATTAATAATTGGAGCTCTCTCCCTAATGTGGATGGCTTCAAGCATTTTTAGTTCCTTAATTTTGGCACAGTGTGCAACTATCCTAGTGTTATCCACGATTGTCTTCCTATCGATTAAAGCCTGGTGGTATTGGAGGTGGTGTTGTTTAATTGCTCCTTGTTGTAAATGTAGGGACAACCGTCTACTCAGTTGGCATGTCGTGAACCCAATGTATGAAGAATTACGAGGTGCGCAGCCCCCAGTTATACAGCGATATTCATATATGACATTGGTTCTCGATAATATGCCGCCATTGCCAGACAGATTGTTTTTCACAACAAGGGAACAGGTACGGGGGTTGTCATAGAATATGATAACTTTTAAGTTATCGTAATCACCTATTGGCTTACAATTTCTATGTATGATGTCTTTCATGTGTTTCTCATCTTGGCGGTACGAACTACAATAAATATTCTGGTAAAATACGGTAACGGTCTTGGCTTGGTCCGGTGTATTCACAGCAACTTTACGTTCTAGCAAATCCTTAGTTACACTATCAAAGTCTTGATTAGAATAACCATTATTTACTAGCATCTGGCGCAGATAAGTAAGTTCTAAGTGGAGCATATGCCAAGAGGAACAAATGGAAATTGCCCGCCGGACATATGCTCTAATAACGCCTTTCTTATAATTACGAGAACATTCACCAAGACCGTTCATGCATTTACCGCTATCCGTGGGCTTGCGATATACCGTAGTATTAAATTTGTTAGATGTCGCATCCACCAAAACATCAAGAAAAGGGATCTTATTATTAACATTGAGCTCTATAGAAAATCGTAGCCCTGAAATGGCTTGGAGATTAGATCTGAGCTCTTCTAGTAAATGCACATCAGAAACACAAACAAAGACATCATCAACATATCTCAGATATAAATGTGGTTTCGTGGTTAGGGAATGTAAGGCTTCAGTTTCTATGTGAGACATAAAGGCTTGAGCATAAAGGACCCCCAAAGGAGAGCCCATGGCAACGCCATCTATTTGGACAAAAAGTTTACCTTGAGGACATTTGAAAGGGGCTTCGGTAGTGCAAGCAAGAAGCATCTCCTTCATGATAGTTAAAGGCATTTTAGGTGGTGGTAGTGTCGGGTGATGGTAAACATAGTCGAGAATAATCTCAGTAGTTCTTAAAACTGGAATGTTTGTGAAGAGACTGTGGGCATCGAGGGAAGCCATAATTCCTACGGGGTTGTTACTCCTAAGCACATCAATGAACTCGTTAGTAGATCTGAGTGAATAAGTGGTAGGGATAAATGGGGTAATTATATTATTCAAACGCTTAGCTAAGGAGTATGTGGAGGTGGGGGTCTGAGAAATAATGGGCCTCAGAGGGTTACCAGCCTTATGGGTCTTGACATTACCATAAAAATAACCAGGGGCATAATCACCAGTAAAGCCAAAATGCTGTCGTGTTTAACTCCGTGTGTATTAGTGAGAATCTGCGCCCTAAATATACAATATATATATATATATATATATATATATATACATATATATATATATATTTATTTAGATTGTGAGTGAGTGTGTGTGTGTGTGTGTGTGTGTGTGTGTGTGTGTGTGTGTGTGTGTGTGTGTGTGTGTGTGTGCGTGTATTTTCTTTTTTCTTTTACTAATCCCCCCTTTTTTATCTCTTCAGGTGTGCACGGAAGTGCAGCAACACCTCCGGCTGTACCGCCTTCGGGTACGACGCGACCCTGAGAAACTGCCAAGTCTTCACCTCTCCTTACTACTCGCAGCGAGAAATTCCCCCTTCGCCAGACTTCAATCTCTACATGCTGGAGATTTACCCGGGGAGCAGACTCGTCCTTCTGGGCACGACAATGGACTGGGTCACGGGGAAACTCGAGTGCGAGAAGCTGGGAGGGACCTTGACGGTGCCCATTACCAGTAACCATGCTGCTGCAATATCTAACTTCGTGGTGAAGGACCACATCCACGTCGGGATCTCCCGCAAGGACAACCTTTCTCCTTATTTGGACCTCAACGGCACAGAAATGGAGCTTGTCTTGGGCCCTGGATACTCAGCAACATATGACTGTATCCAAATCTATAGGAAGGAGCTCATAACCGTCCCCTGCACAGGCCACCCTCGTTATGTTGTTTGCCAAATTCCTGTCTAGTAAGGTGACTGCATAACACACATGGAGAATTGTCACTCCAGAACGCCCAAATGAAGAGTCGTCACCCCATAAGATCCCACCTGAAGATAAGGTTACGTTAGGTTAGGTTAGGTTGAATGAGGGTTATGCTTAATGGCATCAACTTATACAACCGAAGAATCGTAAACCCAGGATGGTCCACATGAAGAATTGTCACCCTAGGATAGCGCGGGATCGGTTTTTTGTGGGAGGGGAAGAATGTCTGTAAGAAAATGAAAAGATAGTAATGTATAAAAGAAGGCTATTGCCAGCGCGCTTTTTCGTGAGCGATTAGGGGCGGTTGGTCGTGGCTCAGGAGAAATGGGCAGGGAACTTGGACGGCGGCGCCGACGCCTGGGATTAGAATCACCAAAAGTTGAGAAAATGGTAGGCGTAGTAGAGAAAAGTGGTAAAACGGACAAATCTTTAGTGGGAGGGAAATTGAAATGAGATGTAGTATAAGAAAAGGTTAGAAAGGAAGCGAATTTTAGTCGAAGAAATAGTACGTGTGGATGTTTGTGCGTGGGGCGTGGCTATGATCGTGAGAGGTGAGTGTATATATCTTACGGGAAGTGAGTAGAGTTCATTTCCCGCGTGTAGAGAGCACGTTCCTGATTAGCCCCAGGTGAGGCATGAGCGATGAGCGAGCGATGTCCGAAGCGTAGTCAGGAGAGTGGATCCAATTGCGGTGCGAGGGGGGAGGGCAGGCGGGCGGGTGTTGTTTTATCTTTCTCCTTCCAAGCACAACTGTGAATGCAGAGAATTGCGTGACTTGGGAATTATGTGTAAATGTCAGAAGTGTAAACCCGTTCGCCAGCGTCAGGGAAGAGGCCAGGGCGTGGGTGCGGGCCGGAAGACAGGAGAGGCTCCCCAATTCCTCTCCCGCGACCAGCCGGCGAAGAGTTAAGGGCTCTGAATCAGTGTTGAATTGTGGGTCTCTGCTAAGCCAGCGAGCAAGTGTGTGTGTATCTCTTTTCATCCAAGCACCACTCTGAAAACGGAGACTTACGTGACTTGTATGCTAAATTTCTAAGCCCTTGTATATATGGTAATTACGGTTTAGCAAATACAAGAGTGTCTGAGAACTTACTTGGTAGCTTTCTCAGACAATTGGTCTGAAATTATGTAGAACTTGAAGGATTCTTATGAGAAGACGTTAGAAGGTCCCTTGCCGACTGGTTTCAAGAGTGGTTACTAAAGCTCTGGGTGTTCTGTCGATTTGTCCCGACGATAGCGGCCGTATTCGGCGGGACTCGTACGTGTTGGTAAAAAAAAAAAAAAAAAAAAAAAAAAGCTCGAAGCCACGGGTTAACTTTTACCTTAAGCAAATTCTCAAAGTTTCCCAATCTTTAAACCAAAATTACTTCATAGATTCAATAAATAAAAGGGAGGGGAGTTTAATCGTATCTTATCTAAAGTTACGATAGGAGTGGTTCAAAGTTTCAGGAAAAGCTCCTGAATCGAAAGATATTATTACTTTGAGGGGAAGTTCCCGAACCGAGGCAAGTACTAATGTTCCCAATAATAATTACCACATATAATTTTGGTCACTCTCCTTTGCACTGATTCTTGTGAATTAATATCTGTTCTATAGGATGGAGACCTAATACATACCCTATAGTCAAGGATTACTTCTACATTTTGTTTCTGCCTTAGCAATAAATCCAAATGCACTGTTGGCCCTATTCCTGGCACTAATGCAACGTTTCCTGGATTTAAATTCAGGACTCACTAACACTCCCAAGTCTTCTCCACAAACTATTTTCTCTAATATGGCATTGCCTAAGCTATACCTGTTAGCTTGGTTGCATAATTCTAAATTTAACACACTGCACTTTGAGATATTAAAGTCCATTTGCCATTTCTCAAACCATGCAAACAGTTGATGATCCTTCTGCAGTATCCCAGTATATTCCCCTCACCTAATATGGCGTCCTATTTTTGTCATCAACAAACTCTTATTGGTATCAATCCTGATATCCAAGTTATTTATATACATAATGAACAATAAGAAACTCAAAATGTATCATCAACAAACTTTCATCACTATCAAAACTAATGTCCAAGTTATTTATATAATGAACAATAAGACCCGGAACTGAGCCCTGAATAACACCATTAGTAATGCTACCCCATTTGGATTTTACACCATTAATGGTGACCTACCGTTTTCTGTTTTTAACCAAATCAAACCCTTTTCCTATTATGACAAGGGCTTTGATTTTTTTTTTTTAAGCAGTATCTGGTAGGGCACCTTGTTGAATGTTATTTTCATATAGTTCTGTATTTTTTAATCCTGGTCACAGCAGAGGTTGGAAAGGACATTCACTCTAAATATTGGCCCCACAACCTGAGGTGACCTCAGCTTCCTCTGGGTATCATTGCTTTATTGGCATACTGTAGATACCATCCCCTGTGTTCATGTATGAACTGTTATAGACCACCTGCAAGGGTGAGGTTCTGGGTGGTTACCAGGTCTGCAAAAAAAAAAAAAAAAATGGGTGGGACACAGTCACTATTACCTCATTTGGTTGGTATCTTTTCACTTTGGTACCTCAGGTAACTTGCATTGAGACAGGATGGTAATTGTGTTCAGGTGATGGCTAGAGCCAATCTGGTGCCAACTATTTTTCAATAACAAAATTAATGTGATTCATTAGTAGTGCTGGCTATGGTGGAATAAGCAATAATCACTTTATGAGTAAGGCTCAATATATTAATAGGTTGAGAGCGAAGATGTAGTATGATATTTCTTTATGATATGTTCAATGTGGCCGGGTGAAAAAAAGGGTATAGTCAAAGATATTTAATAAGCATAACCAAGGCTTACCTATCAGGGATGCTTACCAAAGGCAGCAATATGCTCTAGCATCATAAAACTTTTTGTCGTGATGAAAAAGAAAAAAATAATTCCTAGTGTTCTTGCTTTCATCTGTAAGATGGGGGCCAACTAAAATATTGTATGCAATTAAACAAAGACCATACTAGTAATCATACTTTATTTCACTTATACAGGTACATTACTAATGGTCCAGAACCTCTTCTAATCCATGTAGACTTACAAGCAGGAACTTGAAATTCCTGCAGCTGCCTGACTAGTTTACTGGGCAGCCCACCTGGATTGTTTATATTGAAGTGGAACTGATAAGTACCCTAGTAATGGAGTAGACTCAGTTGCTCAATAAAGAAATTAACCACTTTGGTATGATGACACGTACATAGGCGTCATGAGGCACAAGTGGGTACACCAGAATGCTGGCAATGGCATCTTGATTATATATATTTTTTGTAGTTGTAGACAAGTTACCCCCTGGATTCTGTGAACTGGTTTGATCGTGTTTTCTGCGTTTATTATTACTCAGAGTAAAAGAGAATGAGTAATACAGAAGTGACTTAATCAATTCTAGATTTGTGAGAATTACTATACATTAATACATTTCTATAAGATACAAAGTAAACTCAATCTGTGAAACTGGGTTGTGGATTTCAGGTCAGCATATCTTGTCCCCCATTGATGATCCTGTGGAATATAACAAACATCAGCATCATAATCAATCTTCATGCTGTCTGCATTTCATCCATTATAACAATGGAACGACAGGGACCAGTGATGGGTACCTGCGTGTGATGGTCCTGCAAGATGGACAACAAAACTACCCATTTTCAAAACCTAACCTCATCTCTATCAAGGTTTCCAGACTGGGCTCAAGATGTCTCTCTATTAACTTTAACCATATATCTTACACTTTTTCACACATGGGAAAGTGACAACCAGCGACTGCTCTCCTCCTATTACCACTTTCAGCTGGTGACACAGAAACACTCCCACTCCCAAGATTTTAAGAAAGAACTTGATGCTGAGAGATACAAAGACGGGTCACCATGAGCATAGCTCCCTTCCCGTAAAATAAAACTAGGTGAATACACTGATTCAGCACAGACAGCAGTCTCACATGTCTTACCATAGAGGTCTGTGGGAGGTTCTGTGGACCACTACCAGCCATTGTGGGGTTTTGAGTTTTCCACTTAGTGAAACTCAAGGCAACAATTGATTGATTGCAACCCAATGCAATATGGTTTTCTTGGCATGCTCAGTCAGATGATGGATGTATACTTATCCAGCATATAACAGATTCATACTTCATCATCTATGTTGAGTTTTCCCATGAAATGTGTTACCATCATTCAATATTGGTGGGTCCATGCAGACCTCACTCAAACATGCTAAGGATGGGACTATTTTTTTTACCTCTTCCCTAGGTAGGGTTTTTGATTGCATAAGTTTTTATGCTGCCCATATTTTGCAGCCAATATTTTGGCTTTGGCAACATCTCTAAGTACCTAAGTTATGAAGCATTCTTTTATGACAGGAAAATCTACACTTAAAGAAATAAAAAAACTAATATCCTTACATTGTGCTACCTTATTTAAATCACTCCTTACCACTTAATCAGTGCAATCTTGTCACCAAGGATAGTCACTGGTTACTGTCAACAAAATACAAAAATTTTACTTTTTACCTCTCATAAAAAGGCAAAACTAAAACACAGGAATAAAACTTCCTTTACTTTCTCTTTGCAAACCTCCCCTTTGTGACTTGTTATTTCACTTTCTTATTTCTCTCTTGTTTCCTTTCCTCTTTCTTTTTTACAACATATAAAAACCACACACACACACAACTGCATTTAGGCCATTATTCAGCTTTAAAACAATACCAACACAATGGGTGTAGACCCTGAAGCAAATTGCCTTACATACAATCGCCACATATAAGACCCTAAACACATTCAATTTGTTCCAAAGTGGTAGATATCTAGAACAAATTGAATGAGGAAACTCTTCTTTCTTTTCCTGTTGACGTTTCCCATTTTCATATGGGGTCGCCATTCCTCGCTAGTCGTTTCCACCTGTTTCGGTCCATCACCTGCTCCTCCTCCAGATGTTTCTCCTTAAGGTCCTCTCTCAGTCTGTCCTTCCAACGCTGCTTGGGTCTCCCTCGCCTGCGTCTCCCCTGTACCTCCATCTCCATCATTCTCCTTCCCACGTAGTCTTCATCTCTTCTCTTCATATGGTCGAACCAATGTAATCTCCTTTCCTGCGCTTTCGCCGATGCCTCCACTACTTTCACAGTACCACGAATCCTATCATTCTTTATCCTATCCAACCTCGTCACCCCACACATCCACCTCAACATCCTCATTTCTATGATGTCCAGCTTCCTTTCTTGTACCTTTTTCAGTGCCCATGTCTCCGCTCCGTACAACAACGCTGGTCTCACTACTGTCTTGTACACCTTTCCTTTTACTCTGGCACTTATCTTTTTGTCACATAGCACACCTGATACTCTCCGCCAGCAAATTGAATGAGGAAACAATGAGTGTAAAAACTATACAAGAATTTAAGATCAAACTGGATGCTGAAACATACGAAAGTGGGTCACTATGAGCATAGCTCTCTTCCTGTAAAATACAAATAGGTAAATACATCCTACATTGCCTTACTCTAGTCCACTGGTTCCAAACCTTTTCTGGCTTGAGGCACCCTTGCCAAGCCTTTCAAAAGTCCCTGGCACCCTTATTAGAAAATCTAAATTCTAGTTTGTCAGTATTTTGTTGATTCAACATCAGTGTAACAAAATTTTGTCCCCAGATAATATGAAAATACTCATCTTTACACTGATGCTGCTTTAATGAACAAAAATGGATGACAGAGAGAATTGGTAATACGAAAATTATTTTTGCCCTGAATTTTGGCGGCACCCTCAGTCGATCTCACGGCACTCTTTGGTGCTGCGACACACAAGTTGGGAACCACTTCTCTAGTCCTACCCATACAGTATCTCTTCCTTGAGTGACTTGTGGGCTAATCCAGTGGTTGTCGTTGCTCGGGAGCCATGGGTCATCTGCAAGAGACCTGGACCAATTGATGTAAAGATGAACTTAAACTCCCCTACACATTTGTAAATAGATATCTAAAACAAAAGGAGAAATCTCCAAGCTAAAAGTACACTGGATAATATGTTTTTTGGGAGGTTTAATGGCTTAACATCACAGAGGACTTTGTAGCTTGGAATCTAATGAACCATGCCCTTGGTTCAACTTTGCCGGTCGCAGGACTCGAACCGCCATCCCCTCAACCTTCGCCACAAGTAACAACACTCTAGCCCACTCAGCCAGCGAGCTTCCAGAATAATAATAATAGTAGTAGGAGTAGTAATAGTAGTATTAGTAGTAATAATAGTAGTAGTTACAAAGCAAAAAAGCAGGCTGAAATTATTAATAACATTTTCCAATTGGTATTCACCAAGGAAAGCAATTTTGAGAAGAATCAGTCAATCTGTTGCACCTGGTCTCTCTTGTAGAAGACCTCCAGGAAACTGGCAAAAGCCCTTGGTTGGGACCATATGTCACTCAGGGAAGAGACATTGTGTTGCTATCTGGAGACCATCAGTGTGAGGAGGAGAGAGGAATAAATGGAGTTGTGTTTTGCAACATGGAAATGGAAGTATTAGAAATGCATAAATGACTAGAAACTAGGTGTGGGAGGGGCTTCAGGGTTAGGTGGGGTTTCTAAATGAATGGTCAAAGAATGAGGGAAAGGTACCTGGTAGTTCCAAGTTCTGGATAATTTATCAGCCAAAAAACACAGAACAGAAGAAACATACAACCTGTCAGTAAGCATAAAAGAGACATTTAACTCTGATGACAAGGACATGAAAAAAAAATGAATCTTAGCCCCAAAATGAAATGTGTAGCAACAGTCCCCATGGGAAATGAATCCTATAAGAAAAATAGGACACAAAGGGGCAACAACAAAAATCATTCTCAGCCTAGCCAACAGATCATACAAGGAAAGACTAGACAACTTGGGACTGCCCATACTGGAAGAAAGAGAAAAAGGATTGGCTGTGTTTTGGATAAGAAAGGTAACTGACCAATTTATTACTATGGGATGAAAATAATATTGAGAACTTCAGAGGAAACTGAAAAAATTGAATGCTTGAATGAGATCAACATATAGATTTCTGTAAGATGCATTACTTTTGGGAATAGATTGAAGTGGTTCAGGTAGACAACACAAATGAATTTAAAGCAAAAATATCATCATTGGAAATCCAGGGTACCTCCCACAATGGTTAGACAATTATGAGGCTCCTAAATGAAACACCATGATATACTACTTTTAACCCTTGAATTCTCTGATAGTAGGTGAACAAATATGCAAGATAATGCCATTCCTGAAATCATTAACTGAGGCAGTAGTGAGGTAGTTTTTTTTTTTTTTTTTTTTTTTTGAGGGATTTAGGCTATTTCCTTTTTTCTTATGAATTTTTAATATGTTAATTTTTGCTGGATGGTATTTATAGGTTAATTTTTTATTGTTGCTTCCTCTTTAAATATCATGCATTTTTTTTTTCTTTTTAATTTGATGTATTTCTAGTATCAAGATAGAAGTGTCAATATTCAATAAATCCCAAAAGGTTAATCAGTGGCAATAATACAGGCTGAGGTTCAATTTAATAAGATTGCATGTAACATAAACTTGAATTTACCAGAATACAAAAAGAAAAATGCATAACATGCACTTATATATATTTTTGTAAAAATCTATTTACAGCATTAGTTGAGGAAAAATAGTGCAACTGATGGAAAAAAGAATTCAACAAAAATATTTGCATTCTCACAGTCGGTAACAAACGTGCAGTGGTAATGTTGCAGTTTACCATTTTTCTTATAATCTTGCCACAGATTAGCCCCAATAATCATGATTTCCAAGTGCTTCTACACTGATTATTGCCAAAAACATGGCTCTATACTAAACATACATTGGTTCTAGATGTGGGGGGAAAGATACACTTGGGTTTTACAAAAATTCAGATATTTTGTGGGCAGCTTTCAAAAGATTTTGTGTTTACTTTTTGTGTGTATTGTAATTTTCAAAATGGGTTGTGTAACTAATCATTTATAAGTACTGTAATTATAAAATGGCTTCATTATTACTTATTAAGTAATATATTTTTTCAAGTTTATTTTAACAAAGGGCTTCTAAGTTTTACAACTTGTGTTTTACCTCATCTAAATTTGGCACCATCCTCATTTAATGAAAAAAAAATCACATTTACTGGTATGATTTTTGTCTCAAATCAATAATAAATCAAAACTCAACCTGTAGTACTTTCATTACAAATAGAGTACACTCAACCCTCGATTTGCCGGACCTCCATTTGCCGGATTTCGGATTTGCCGGACAAGAGTCCGGGGGGTCAAAAAAAGTAAAAAAGTCCGGGACGAGTCGATTTCAAACTACCGCGCCGGACAAAGTTCGCAAATCGCGCACTAGATGGCAGCGCGGGCGGACATACGCGTGGAGTCAGTAGTACTGGACTGTACACAGTCTGCCGCGTCACTCGAGTGTTGTGCTTACTTGTCGTGGATATAAACACTTCTTCACAACGATGCCACCCAAAAACCCACCAAAGAAAGTAACCAAGCGTACAGCTAAACCTGTGCACCTTTCTGTGTCGCAAAAACTGGAACTTTTACGTAAAATAGATGGGGGAATGAGTGTTGCCCAAGTCTGCGAGCTGTATGGGGTGAAAAAACAGACAGTTTCGGACATAAAAAAAAGACATTTTTCATTGCCGGACATTTGCTATTCCCGGTCAAGCCTTCCCCCCCTTTAAGTCCGGCAAATCGAGGGTTGAGTGTACAGTCAAACAAAAAAAGTAAGAGTTACCAAGATTTTTCACCTGTATGCTATTTTTTATGAGATGAAACTATGGTCTATGTTTGGTCTTAAATAAAAACTGCATTGTATTTCAAGTTTGATGGCAAATATAACATTTCTTATAAACTCAGGAATTTAGTTCTCCTTTTCATGAATCACACGACCGTGTGATGTGGCAGAGGATGGCATGGTCGTGTGATTTATGGAATACTATGAAGGAGGCCTTTGTTCAGCAGTGTATTCACGATGGCTGATTTGATTGATTGATTGATTTCATTTAAATGTGTGGATAGGTGAGATTAAGTTATATTTGGCTAATTTCAACCAGCACTGTAGGTGATGTTATTGCTGTTGCTTCAGCAGTTTCTGGAGGAAAAGATGTAAAAAAAAAAAAATAATTATGATTATGAATACACAGAAATTTTTCTGTCAACACCATAGATTGGCAAGTACCTTATATAAGTATCACTATAACATGAAAATGCAAAAATTTGTAAACACCATCCAATAGAGTATTTAGCGAAACCTATCTTAACCTAACATAATCAATAAATTGCCAACTGTTCTCTTACTTACTAAAACACAGCCATCAGTAAAAATAGCTAAACACACTCATGTACAACAAAACAGTAGCTTTGTTAACCATATTTCACACAAATTGGTACAAGTTCAACTTACAGACTTCAGTCCCTATTATTATATGACCATGCAATTTATATTGGAAAGAAAATTAAAAAATAAAGGCCATTCATCCTACACTCATGAATAACATTTTCTATACATTCACTCACAGACCACCAAGTAATTTACAAGTTTAAACAGTCCGTGGTCAGCTCCTTCAGGACTGTAGATCTCCTGCTAAAGCCAATGCAAAAGATTGATTCATTTACTTATGACAGAAGACATTGCATCAGGACATACACCACTTCTTAGCATACACCCCCACCCATAAAACAACACCTTTCTTTCTTACATAGATAATGCTAGTCTTCCTCTTCATCTTCAAAGTTGAGATAATCCAACTGCACTTTGTCCGTTCTTTTTTCTTCATCCTGCGACTCTGCATCTTTCTTTACTTTCTTTCCCTTCCCTTTGGACTTTACTTTTCCTACTTCATGCTCCCTCATAACCAATTTCTTAGTACCCCCAAATACTGAATTTAATGCAGTATCCTGATATTTCTTTGGGTTTTCCTCTTCCTCACATCCCTCAAGCTCCTCTACCTTTCTCCTAGGATTTTTAAATATGACCCTTTTATCTAAATCTACATGCTCTTGTTCGTTTCCTGCATGCTGACTCCTTAACTCTTCGTACATCTTAAGTCCAAGCTCCTTGTTTTCTCGATCTGAGAGGCACTTGGTTTCTTTCATGGAATACCTTGTCCATTTCTCAGGATGCTTGATATAGTCTGGAGCCCCACGACCACGTCTATTGTCCCGCCGTACAGGTATCTTTGGCCGAGCGAATATGAGATCTTCATTTTCTCTTGATTCATTTTCAACTGCAGGGTCGCCAGGTTCATCTGATGTGGATGTCAAGGGGTTTGAAGCGGCAGCAGCATCCAATGAATCAAATAACGCGTTCACGCGGTTGTTGAAAGAAGAATCATCTGACGAAAGTCGAAATGACGACATTGCCATTCAACTACACTTTGAAGGTGTATAATAAACTGGTTCAGGGACTCCTTGTCAAATGAAACGCTATTTACGGTGTACAAATTCCAATAACTTTATAGCAATTGGATATATTTTCATTACATAGAATGCAACATATTTGTTTTTAGCACTGTAAACTCAATAGCGATGCTTATTTGTTTTTAAATAGGATCGGAACGAATTTTTCCACTGGAAGCTCTTTAAGGATTTATTTGGTTTTTGTACTTATATAAACTATTCCTGGGTGGTAGTGCTAGGCAAATACCGCTAATTTCAGTACCGGAATTACCGGTAGACAACAATGCCGTCACCGGTATTACCGGTTAAATACTCGTGAGGTAGTAGTGACGTCCTAAGTCCGAGTCGCCTTTATGACTTAAATCTTTAAACAAATTTCATCCTACTATATGTCTCAGCTATGGACAGAGAACAGCCTTGATTTTGTGTACTACTAGCTTAGTGAGGGATACCAGATTCCATGAGTTATACCATCCATATCTGCGTTCACTCATAACTGTTTCTGACCTCCCCTCCCCCCTTTTTTCAGAAGTTTAGTTCAGCATAACAATGATTGATGTTTACAAATTGGTTTCACCTTTGTTTTGCCAGTCATAATATGATATGTCTCAGGTAGGTTCCGAGAACAGTTATGATCTGACCTTTTTCCTCATTCTCCTTGTTGTTTTACTCATTCGAGTACTGGTCCCCTGTACCCTACCTCTGGTGCTTCAGGTTATAATGTACTACTCCTTGGTGCTCATAGTAATTGCCCACTCCGTTCTGAGATTCAGGTAAAATGTTAGATTTAATTGATAGGGGACCCTAGCAGCAGTGTAGGATTCGCTATAACTACATGTTGTTACAGATGTAGAATATTGTAGTATATCATTAATGGTCCTACTCTGATATAGTACTCACTCATACATGTTGATACAGATGTAGAAAAATGCAGTATATTATTAATGGTACTACTCCGATATAGTGCTCACTCATACTGTTTTGTTACAGTTTAACATTATTTTTTTGTTCCTTTGCTTAATGCAATGTTCCTTTTGGATGGTGCTCAAATATTTGGACTCAATGTTCCTATGTGTACAAACATTTCAGTAACATTAGCAAAACTAAACAATGTTTATGTGTCATATGTGCACTGACTGGTATTACTCATGAGTGTCTCTGGTCCCCTCAACCCCCTATGTATGTTTGTCCGTGTGACATAATGTAGAATAATAACCTGATGAGTAGTGCTGGGCAAATACCGCTAATTTCAGAACCAGAATTACCGGTAAACAACAATGCCATTACCGGAATTACCGGTATTTTACCGGTAAAAGACTCGTGAGGTAGTAGTGACGCCCCAAGTTCGAGTCGCCTGTATGACTTAAATCTTTAAATAAATTTCATCCTACTATGGTGTATAGTTACAACTCAAGTTTTGTAACGTCGTCACTATAAAAATCCTGCCTGCATCACGAACGAAGGAAGCACTAACCTACCCTACATGCCTACCAGTGCTATAGGCAAAATGTAAAGAGAAATATATATAATATATATATATATATATTATATATATATATATATATATGTGTGTGTGTGTGTGTGTGTGTGTGTGTATACATATACATATGTATACACACACACACACACACACACTTCAGTGAACGGACGGCGTAGAAGACGTTCTGAAGAAAAAATGAAAAATAGAGGATTCCAAAGCAAAGGAAGTACCTATTGTATTTGCAGGGTGGGGGGAAATTGCTCATGGGGTAGTGGGAAAGTAGGGAAAGAGGAGAAGGGGAGGGATTGCTGAGGGAAATGGAAGGAAATGAGGAAGGAGAAGACTTGGCCCAGGCAGACAGACGAAATGTAAACATCAAAAAACGGCCCCCTGACCAGCTGAGTGACGACGAAATGTCTAATAACAATGTAAAGATCAGAAACATAGATAAGAGCAGTACAATGGAAGGTGAGGATGATAATTTCAAAGGATTTAATGAAAGGGCGACGGATACCAACCTCCCCCGACTGACAAAACTGGAGGAAAAACTTCAACAAATGTCTGACAACTGGGAAGTTAGGTTTGGCAAGATGACAAAAATCGCCGAGAAGTTTGAAAAATTGGAAGAACTAGAGAAGCCGAACAAAAACTTAACTGATGAAATAGAAGACCTAAAAAGACAGTTAAGAGAAGTAAAGGTGGAGAATGAGGAATTGAAGAGGAATAGTAAAGAAAACAGAGAGGCCATAACTAAAGAAGCTAAGAATTGGAAAGCAGCCCAAGAAGACAATAAAGTTTCATTCACTGACATAGTCAAACAGCAATTGAAAGAACATGCTGAAGACTCGGTTATTAAAGTGATGAGACAAAAGGAGAATATAGTAAGAGATTTAGCAGACAAGAAGAAATGTATAATTATATTAGGAATGGAAGAAAAACACAACCCAGATAGAACCACAAGAATCAAAGAGGAAAATGAAAAAGTAAGCCAATTACTAGAATCAGTTCAGGAAGATGAACCATAAATTATGAAGCAAATTCGAAGAGAAATTTAGACTCGGAAAGTATAGCACAGATAAGACCAGACCAATTAAGATTAAATTCAAGTCACAAACGACGGCAGAGAATATCTTATCCAAAACAGGGAAACTAGCAACAAGTGAACAATATAAAAAGGTATGGATATAAAGGGAAATGAATAAAGAGGAAAGAGAGGAAGAAAAACAGAAAAGACTTGAAGCAAAGGAAGAGAACGGAGTCAGAAAAAGAGAGATTCTATTGGAGAGTAGTGAATATGAAACTAAAGAAAGTCGACATACAAGAGAAAAACAAAAGGGAAACAGAGAACACAATGGAAGTGGCAGAAAATTAAGAGTGTCTTACACAAATATAGATGGATTAATAACAGGATTGAATGAGGTGAATGATTATTTGAAGGAAAAAGAACCAGACATAATGGGAATTGTAGAAACAAAATTAAAAGGTCCACTACCACCCAACAGTGTAGGACATGATGCATATAATTATTGGATTAGAAACAGAGTGAAAAAGGAAGGGGGTGGAGTTATGTTCCTGACTAAGAAGGATATAAACGTGAAGGGTGTCACATATGGAAAGAATACAGTAGAGATGATAATGATGGAAGTAGAAGACAGAGATAAGAAGAGCAGAAAGTTTGTGATAAATTATGTGCCCCCGAAAACAGCCTCATGGGAAGAGAGTGAACATAAAAGTATGTTAGAGGACACAAAGATAGCATTAAACAAGATAATGGAAGAGGGAGGAAGAATAGTTATGATGGGCGACTTTAATTGCAAAGAAATCTGCTGGAAAGAAATGACAGTAAAGAGTGGAGACGGCTCATGGGGAAATGCTCTACTTGAGATGGTTACTGACCATACAATGACACAATGGATACAGGAGAACACTAGGTATAGAAATGAAGAGGAGCCATTAAGACTAGACCTAATAATTACATCTGAACCTAGAATAGTGGACAAAATTGAATATAAAACACCAATAAGTAAAAGTGACCTCATATTGATTGAACTGGAACTTAATGAAGAAAAATATATCAAAAGAAATGAACAATATAGAAAAGGAAGAATGATGTATGAAAAAACAAACTTTGATAAAATAAGAGAATTCTTTCAAAAGGAAAACTGGGAAGAAATATACAAAGAAGAAACAACAGTAGAAGAGAAATGGAATATTTTGACAAAAATTTACAAAAAAGGAGTGGAAAAGTGTCCCAAGACAAAAACAAGAAAAAGAATATGTAAAATGCTGGTACAACAAAAGTTGTAGGGAGTTAAAAGACAAAAGAGACAAAGCCTGGACCAGATGGAAAAAAGACAGAAGACCTGAAAAATGGAAAATATATACCGGTTATAGAAATGAATATGTACAAACATGCATAGAGGAAAAGAGAAAATATGAAAAAGATGTCATAGAAAAATGTAAAGATCAACCAAAACTATTCTACAGATTTGTAAACAATAAACTGAAAAAACAAACAAGACTTGGAGAAATTAAGACAAGAGGGAGTTGAATACACTGAGGAAATGGAAATGGTGGAAATTATGAACAAACATTTTAAATCAGTGTTTACAAGGGAGAACATACAACCTGAAGAGAACGAATGGAAAGAGAAAGTCCCCCCTATGGAAGAAATAGAAGTAACAAAGAATGAAATATTAACACACTTGAGTAATCTTGATGTCAGAAAATCGCATGGACCAGATGAAATAGCAAACTGGATACTGAAAGAATGCAGGAATGAACTGGCAGACAAAATACATAGCATACTAAACAGTTCCTTGAAAGAAGGAAAAGTTCCAGAAGATTGGAAAAAAGCAAATATAGTACCTATATATAAAGGAGGAAATAAAGAAGAACCTACCAACTATAGACCAGTCTCTCTAACAAGTACAATAGCAAAAATTTGTGAAAGAGTTATCAAAAGTAGATGGGTAGAATATTTAGAAAAAAAAACAGTGTTAAATCCAAGGCAATTTGGATTCAGACAAGGACGATCATGCGTCACCAATTTAATATGTTGCTATTCAAGGCTAATAGACATAATATAAGAAAGAGATGGATGGGCGGACTGTGCATTTCTAGACCTAAAGAAAGCTTTTGATAAAGTACCACATAAGAAGTTGCTTAAGAAATTAGAAACTGAAGGAGGAATACAGGGCAAACTACTAAATTGGATGGAAGACTTTTTGCAAGAAAGAAAAATGAGAGTAGTGATAAGAGACCAGCACTCAAAATGGGATGAAGTAATAAGCGGTGTTCCGCAGGGAACAGTACTGGCCCCAATAATGTTTGCTATATATATTAATGATATGGATGAAGGAATTGAAAGCTATATGAGCTTCTTTGCAGATGATGTAAAACTACTGAAATGAGTGAAAACTGAAGAAGATTGTGAATCACTACAGAGAGATCTAAATAAAGTACAGGAATGGAGTAGGAAGTGGGAGATGGAGTTCAATACAAAAAAGTGTAGTATAATGGAATTTGGAAAAAGTAAAAACAGAATAACAAGATCATATAAATTGGGAGAAGAAGGAATAAACAAAGTAGAAAATGAGAAGGACCTGGGAGTCATTGTTATGAATAATATGTCACCTGAGAAACATATAAATAAGATTTTTGGAGAAACTTATAATTTAATAAGAACAATCAAAGTTGCATTTACATACCTGGATGAAGAAATGGTGAAGAAAATCCTAATCACCCTGATAAGACCAAGATTGGAATATGCAGCAACGATATGGTCACCAAGTACAAAAAAAATGTATAAAAAAACTTGAAAGAATACAAAGAGCAATTACAAAATTGGCACCAACACTCTCAAAACTATCATATGAAGAGAGACTAGAAAAAGTTGAACTACAGACACTAGAGCAAAGAAGAGAGAGAGGAGATTTGATAGCTATTTACAGAATCATGAAAGGCATAGAAATTACTGATAGAGAGAATCTGATAAAATGGGATGACAGAAATACAAGAGGACACGGAAAGAAAATAAAAAAAGACAGCTATAGAAGAGATTTGAAAAAGAACAGCTTTCCTCACAGAGTAATAGACAGTTGGAACAAGTTAGATGAGAAAGTGGTGTGTGCAAAAACAATACATGAATTTAAAAATAGTTTAGATAAAATGAGATATGAAGACGGGACCCTCACGAGCATAGCTCCCCTTCCCGTAAAATACAACTAGGTAAATACACACACACACATATATATATATATATCGACGCGGAATTTTTCGATGAAACTTTCACAATTAATATAGTTTCGTATGCTGATCACAGAAATAACATTAATTTTTTTTTTAGAAATCAAAGAGAGTGCCGAAAAACTGTTTTAATGGTTAAAAATTACCGAGACCTTAGATCCAAAGACCAAGGTGACCAAGGTGAATCACACACACACACACACACATCTGTCCAGGGTTGAAATAATTTCAGTATCGCTGCGCTGCGAGTCGTTACTCCAACTCTCGTGGGCGAGGAGTTGGGAGGGGGTGCGTGTAAGGTCACAGCATTACCCATAGATCAGTCATACGAGCTCGGAGCTCTCTTCCGAGAGGGAAATAGATGTCGATCATGAGCCCAGCACATGATCCAAAGACCAAGGGGAATACTCAAGGATATATTAGAGTTCATTGTCAGTATGTTTTTTTATTTATTTCCTTAATTATTTTTTCATACAAATTAGTTCATATTCTTATTTAGGAACATAAAATATTGGCATTTTCATCACTTAAGCATATATATATATGTATATATATATATATATATATATATATATATATATATATATATATATATATATATATATATATATATATATATGGGTCTTCGTTTGGCGACACGCGGAATTTTTCGATGAAACTTTCACAATGAATATAGTTCCGTATGCTGATCACAGAAATAACATTAATTTTATTGAGAAATAAAAAAAAGTGCCGAAAAAACGGTTTTAATGGTAAAAAATTACCGAGACCTTAGCGGTACATACTTGCTTAATGGTAAAAGTTTAACCGGTAAAATTAGCGGGACATTGGGCCCGTCAGTACCGTCACTCAGTACCACCAAGCCGAGACGTGCTTACCGCTCTCTGAGTGTTATGGTATAGCTTATCGGTTAACGGAGAATTAACGATAGCAGAAATTTTGCCGGTAAGCTACCGTCAAGGTTGTTACCGATAAAACCCGTAACTACCGGTAGCTGCCCACCACTACCGTCAGTACCGTCACTCAGTACCACCAAGCCGAGACGTGCTTACCGCTCTCCGAGTGTTATGGTATAGCTTATCGGTTAACGGAGCCTTAATGGTAGCAGAATATTTGCCGGTAAGCTACCGTTAAAGTTGTTACCGATAAAACAGGTAACTTTACCGGTAGCTGCCCACCACTACTGATGAGGACCACAATGGAAATAAGCGTTCATGCTTTTTGTGTTATCCTCGGCAATTTACATTTATTATTTCGAACTATGTGTTCTTGTCATTATTTGCACTTCATGTACATTGATTTATTGCCAAATAAAGTCTATCTATCTATCTAGTCACAACTCAAGTTTTGTAACGTCGTCACTATAAAAATCCTGCCTGCAGGACGAACTGGCGAAGGAAGCACTAATCTACCTTACATGCCTACCGGTGCTATAGGCAAAATGTAATGGGATATATGTGTGTATATATATATATATATATATATATATATATATAATATATATATATATATAAGGTTCTTTTCCGTTTGGCGACGCGGAATTTTTCGATGAAACTTTCACAATTAATATAGTTTCGTATGCCGATCACAGAAATAATTTTTTTTTTTTTTTAGAAATTAAAGAAAGTGCCGAAAAAACTGTTTTAATGGTTAAAAATTACCGAGACCTTAGCGGTACATACTCGCTTAATGGTAAAAGTTTACCGGTAACGTTAACGGGACCTTAGCGGTACACTCGCTTAACGGTACAAGTTTACCGGAAACGTTATTGGGACACTGGGCCCGTCAGTACCACCAAACCGAGACGGGCTTACCCAAGGTCTATATATACCAGGTCTAACCACTTCCGACCGAATTTCGAGGGTGTTGGCGCAGCGAGCCCGTGACGTCACCTGGCTCCTCAAAGTGGCGTTCGCGCGTCGTTGTAACTGGTTTGTCGCATGGACATGTTGCTGCCTCCGCTCGCACCGCTCCACGCAATTAGTTATATTCTGACAATGAAGATCTATATATACCGGTATATATAGATCTTAACAGTATGGCTTATTGTGCCATTAAGGGTTGGGGCTCAAACCAAAGAGGAATTAAACCAAATGTTAATTTTCATCGTTTCCCTGCAAATACACACACACATGCACATGTGAACGTGTACACATATAAACACGCACAACGATATCTCCACTTCCCGTAAAATACAAGTATATAAACACGCACACACTCACACAACACACGGCTCGGTGGCGGATTGGTAAAGCACTGGCCTCACTAGTCAGAGAACCGGGGTTCGATTCCCCGGGCGGGCGGAGATAAGTTGGGTTTGTCTCCTTTCACGTGTAGACCCTGTTCACCTAGCAGTGAGTAGGTACGGGATGTTAGTCAAGGAGCTGTGACCTTGCAGTCCCGGTGTGTGATGTGTGAGTGGTCTCAGACCTACCCAGAGATCGGCTAATAATGAGCTCTGAGCTTGCTGCCGTAGGATGGTGTCTGGCTGTCTCGACAAGAGGCTGCAGCAGATCCGTGGTGGTGAATACATACATGTGAACGTGTACACATATAAGCACACACGACGATATCTCCCCTTCCCGTAAAATACAAGTTTATAAATACACACCGTCACTTCCACATTTGACACGGTGGCGCGGTTGATAGAGGGTCAGACACATGATACTGTAGTATCGGCGGTACGTGGTTCGAGTTCTGTCCAGGATTGAATTTTTTTCAGTATCGCTGCGCTTCGAGTCGTTACTCCAACTCTCGTGGGCGGGGAGTTGGGGATGTGTGTGCGTGTAAGTTCATAGATCGGACATACGAGCTCTGAGCTCTCTTCCGGGAGGGAAATAGCTGTCGATCACGATACCAACACGTGATCCAAAAGACAAATGAATCACACACGCATACATACACACACACATGTGAACATGTACACATAAGCACACACGACGATATCTCCCCGTAAAATACAAATATATAAACACACACACACACACACGCATACACACGCATACACACACATATGTGAACGTGTACACATATAAGCACACACGACGATATCTCCCCTTCCCGTAAAACACACACACACACACACGCACACACACACATGTGAACGTGTACACATATTAGCACACACGACGATATCTCCCCGTAAAATACATGTATATAAACACACACACACACACACACACACACACACACACACACTTTCATCGAATGGACGGGGAGAATTGGTGTTCCGAGGAAAAAGGAAAATCTACGTGGATCTCAACGTCCAGGAAGTGCCTTTTTGTATTTATAGGGAAGGGGAGTGCTCGTGGAATACTGGGGAAGTGATAGAGAAGGAGAAGGGAAGGGATATTGAGGGGAATGGAAGGAAATTAGGAAGAGAGAGGCACGGTCCAGGAGGCCAGGAGATTTGTAAACAAGAGGCGAACTGAAGACGATGATTTTGGAGAGGACGGGATCAACAAAAATGTAAAGATTAGAAGTATAGATAAGAGCAACACAGTGGAAGGTGATGATAATAGTTTCCAGGGATTTAAAGAGGGTGGGGGGGATACCAACCTCACCCCGATTGACAAGACTAGAGGAGAAACTTGATAAGATGATCGAACATTGGGAGGATAGGTTCGGTAATGTAACCAACATTGCGCACAGAGTTGAAAAATTGGAAGAACTAGAGAAGGCGAACAAAAACTTAACTAATGAAATTGAAGAATTAAAAAGACAGTTAAAAGAAGTAAAAAAGGAGAATGAAGAATTAAATAGGAATAGTAAGGACAACAAAGAGGGTTGGAAAAAAAATCCAAGAAAACAGTAAAGTTGCATTTACTGACATAATCAAACAACAAATGAAAGAATAAACTGAAGACTCAGTTATTAAAGTGATGAGACAGAAGGAGAATATAGTAAGAGACTTAGCAGATAAAAAGAAATGTATAATTATATTAGGAATGGAAGAGAAACATAACCCAGATAGAACCACAAGAATCAAAGAGGAAAATGAAAAAGTAAGAAGTTTACTTGAATTAGTTCAGGAAGATGAGCCAGAAATAATTAAACAAATCGTAGAGAAGTTTAGGCTCGGAAAGTATAGTACAGATAAGACCAGACCAATTAAGATTAAATTCAGGTCACAAACGACGGCAGAGAATATCTTATCCAAAACAGGGAAACTAGCAACAAGTGAACAATATAAAAAGGTATGGATAAAAAGGGAAATGAATAAAGAGGAAAGAGAGGAGGAAAAAAAGAAAAGACATCAAGCTAAGGAAAAAAACGAGAACAGAACAGAGTCAGAAAAAGAGAGATTCTATTGGAGAGTAGTGAATATGAAAGTAAGGAAATTCGACATACTAGAGAAAAACAAAAGGGAAACAGAGAACATAATGGAAGTGGCAGAAAACTAAGAGTGTCTTATACAAATATAGATGGATTAATTACAGGATTGAATGAGCTGAATGATTATCTGAAGGAAAAAGAACCGGACATAATGGG
Source organism: Oratosquilla oratoria (assembly GCF_046742065.1). Classification (NCBI taxonomy): domain Eukaryota; kingdom Metazoa; phylum Arthropoda; class Malacostraca; order Stomatopoda; family Squillidae; genus Oratosquilla; species Oratosquilla oratoria. The sequence continues at coordinate 56,431,481 of NC_134802.1, read as the reverse complement.
AATTGTAAAAACAAAATTAAAAGGTCCACTACCACCCAACAGTGTAGGGCATGATACATATAATTATTGGATTAGAAACAGAGAGACAAAGCAAGGGGTGGAGTTATGTTCCTGACTAAGAAGGATATAAACGTGAGGTGTGTCACATATGGAAAGAATACAGTAGAGATGATTATGATAGAAGTGGAAGACAGAGATAAGAAGAGCAGAAAGTTTGTGATAAATTATGTGCCTCCAAAAACAGCCTCGTGAGAAGAGAGTGAACATAAAAGTATGTTAGAGGACACAAAGATAACATTAAATAAGATAATGGAAGATGGAGGAAGAATAGTTATGATGGGCGACTTTAATTGCAAAGAAATCTGCTGGGAAGAGATGACAGTAAAGAGTGGAGACGGCTCATGGGGAAACGCTCTACTTGAAATGATTACTGACCATACAATGACACAGTGGATACAGGAGAACACTAGGTATAGAAATGAAGAAGAACCATCGAGACTAGACCTAATAATTACATCTGAACCTAGAATAGTGGAAACAATTGATTATAAAACACCAATAAGTAAAAGTGACCGCATATTGATTGAACTGGAACTAAATGAGGAAAAAAACATGAAAAGAAATGAACAAAATAGAAAAGGAAGAATGATGTATGAAAAAACAAACTTTGATAAAATAAGAGAATTCTTTCAACAAGAAAACTGGGAAGGAATATACAAAGAAGAAACAACAGTGGAAGAGAAATGGAATATTTTGAAAAAAAAAAAAAAAAAAAGGAGTAGAAAAGTATGTCCCAAGACAAAAACAAGAAAAAGAATATGTAAAATGCTGGTACAACAAAAGTTGTAGGGATTAAAAGACAAAAGAGACGAAGCTTGGACCAGATGGAAAAAAGACAAAAGGCCTGAAAAATGGAAAATATATACCTGTTATAGAAATGAATATGTACAAACGTGCAGAGAGGAAAAGAGAAAATATGAAAAAGATGTCATAGAAAAGTGGAAAGACCAACCAAAACTATTTTACAGATTTGTAAACAACAAACTGAAAAACAAACAAGACTTGGAGGAATTAAGACAAGGAGGAGTTGAATACACAGAGGAAATTGAAATGGCGGAAACTATGAACAAACATTTTAAATCAGTGTTTACAAGGGAGAACATACAACCTGAAGAGATCGAATAGAAATAGAAAGTCCCCCCTATGAAAGAAATAGAACAAAGAATGAAATATTGAAACACTTGAGTAATCTTGATGTCAGAAAATCGCATGGACCAGATGAAATAGCAAACTGGATTTTGAAAGAATGCAGGAATGAACTGGCAGACAAAATACATAGCATAATAAACAGTTCCTTGAAAGAAGGAAAAGTTCCAGAAGATTGGAAAAAAACAAATATAGTACCTATATATAAAGGGGGGAATAAAGAAGAACCTACCAACTATAGACCAGTCTCTCTAACAAGTACAATAGCAAAAATTTGTGAAAGAATTGTCAAAAGTAGATGGGTAAAATATTTAGAAAAAAACAACGTGCTAAATCCAAGGCAATTTGGATTCAGACAAGGACGATCATGCGTCACCAATTTAATATGTTTCTATTCAAGGCTAATAGATATAATACAAGAAAGAGATGGATGGGCTGATTGTGCATTTCTAGACCTAAAAAAAGCTTTTGACAAAGTACCACATAAGAAGTTGCTTAAGAAATTAGAAACTGAAGGAGGAATACAGGGCAAACTGCGTAATTGGATGGAAGACTTTTTGCAAGAAAGAAAAATGAGAGTAGTGATAAGAGACAAACACTCAAAATGGGATGAAGCAATAAGCGGTGTTCCACAAGGAACAGTTCTGGCCCCAATAATGTTTGCTATATATATTAATGAAGGAATTGAAAGCTATATGAGCTTCTTTGCAGATGATGCAAAACTATTGAAAAAAGTGAACACGGAAGAAGATTGTGAATCACTACAGAATGATCTAAATAAAGTACAGGAATGGAGTAGGAAGTGGGAGATGGAGTTCAATACAAAAAAGTGTAGTATAATGGAATTTGGAAAAAGCAAAAACAGAATAACAGGATCATATAAATTGGGAGAAGAAGGAATAAAAAAAGTAGAAAATGAGAAGGACCTGGGAGTCATTGTTATGAATAATATGTCACCTGAGAAACATATGAATAAGATTTTTTGAGAAACTTATAATTTAATAAGAACAGTCAAAGTTGCATTTACATACCTGGATTAAGAAATGGTGAAGAAAATTCTAATCACCCTGATAAGACCAAGATTGGAATATGCAGCAACGATATGGTCACCAAGTACAAAAAAATGTATAAAAAAAAAAACTTGAAAGAATACAAAGAGCAATTACAAAATTGGCACCAACACTCTCAAAACTATCCTTGAACTACAGACACTAGAGCAAAGAAGAGAGAGAGGAGATTTGATAGCTATTTACAGAATCATGAAAGGCATAGAAATTACTGATAGAGACAATCTGATAAAATGGGATGATAGAAATACAAGAGGACATGGAAAGAAAATAAAAAAAAGACAGCTATAGAAGAGATCTGAAAAAGAACAGCTTTCCTCACAGAGTAATAGACAGTTGGAACAAGTTAGATGAGAAAGTGGTGTGTGCAAAAACAATACATGAATTAAAAAATAGTTCAGATAAAATGAGACATGAAGACGGGACACCACGAGCATAGCTCCCCTTCCCGTAAAATACAACTAGGTAAATACAACTAGGTAATTACACACACATACACACACACACGCACACACACGCACACACACACACACATGTGAACGTGTACACATATAAGCACACACGAAGATATTTCCCCTTCCCGTAAAATACAGGTATATAAACACACACACACACACACACACACACACACACACACACACACACACACACACACACACACACACTGATAATAGCAATGAGCTAGAGAGAGAGAGAGATAACGGCGGGAAAATATAATAGTTCCAGTCTTCTCTTAGCGTTTCACAGTTTTCTTCAGTGTCACAAAGAGAAAACGGAAGCAGCCAGATGACGTCAGAAGCTGCGCAGAACGGCTCAAACGGTTAGACCTGGTGTATATAGATCTTGAGCTATACCATAACACTCAGAGAGCGGTAAGCACGTCTCGGCTTGGTGGAACTGAGTGACGGTGGTGACAGGCCCAGTGCCCCGCTAATTTTACCGGTTAAACTTTTATCATTAAGCAAGTATGTACCGCTAAGGTCTCGGTAACTTTTTATCATTAAAACCGTTTTTTTTTCGGCACTTTTTTTTTCTCAATAGAATTAATGTTATTTCTGTGATCAGCATACGAAACTGTATTAATTGTGAAAGTTTCATAAAAAAAAATCCGCGTGTCGCCAAACGAAGACCCATATATTATATGGGTCTTCGTTTGGCGACACGCGGAATTTTGTCCCCGTTTACATCATGTTTTTTTAATGTGAGTTGCTATGCGATCATCTTTGAGATAGGTACATGTTTTGTTGGCCTTTAAGTCATCTGTGAAATGCCAGATGATCCAGTCTTTATCAATGAGATCTCGCATCTGATCGATAAGGAATGTTATCTGGGTTTTACGTCTGGAGTGAGAAAATATGACAATATAACATATTGTCCAGAGGAAAAAAGGTCCGCCTAAAAATGGAGGTCTGGGCACAACATTGGAAGCAGTTCATGATGCAACCTAATTCTCAAACTTTTTTTAAATACTGTCTTATATTGGTCCATTTCGTGCTGTTTACCCCGTTATTAAAAAAAAAAAAATACATAGCCAACATAAATACAGAAAAACAATAGAATAAAAATTATATCAGGGTTTTGCACAATTTTTTTTTTTTTTTTTTTTATCAAACATGCATTTCAAATGAAACGTAACTAGCCACGCATAGTGCATTTCGGAGTTAATACTAATTTCCATGCATGATATATATATATCTATATATGTATATATATATTTATATATATATACACATATATATGGAAATAAACTCTCCTACTGGGATTCGAACCCTCGCCAGAGCGGCTTGGTTCGTAGAAGGCGAAGATCGTACCGTCACGCCACAAACGATCTTCGTCTTCTACGAAGCAAGCCGCTCTGGCGAGGGTTCGAATCCCAGTAGGAGAGTTTATTTCCAATATGTCAAAAATGACACAAACATATATATATTTATATATATATATTATATATATATATATATACAGTATATATATATATATATATATATATATATATATATATATAACATTGTGTGTGTGTATACCCCGTATCACATAATCATTTTACCCCTAGGTCGTGATAGATTTACCTCTATGAATCACTGTTTAATATCTTCATTGCATATGAGACTAGTTGAATATAACAACAGAAAATTTTGTTCAGCTTAAGAAGGAACTTGCTAAAGATATTGAGCTTTGATGTTCTCCAAAGAGTGACGCCATGGATGCTCTGGACGTCGAGGATGACGCTAACGGCCACTTCTGGCGGCACACTAAGCTAGCCTGCTACTTGCTTTCGCTACTTCGTTTGAGTAGAAATGACTTCGGTTACAATATGTTTGACTTCCGTAAGAACATCTCAACAATGTGTTCAACATTTGTATTCAAGGTTTAACTTATCTAAATTCATCATTCAGCTATGATGAAGAGTAATTCGATATTTCGAATTAAAAGAATAAATAGATAAACTGTGTCACCCCCCGTGTCCCGTGTCCGTCGTCTCCTCTCAGAGCGTTTCTATTCTCTCTAGAGTTTGTTCTAAGGCCCCATGCCTTGGTCTTCTTGGGGGTGAATAAAATAGGGTGTAGTTTTTCTCTGAAGCTTGTTGGTCTTAATCAGTACACCCTGAGAATCCCACCTGGAACTCTCTACGTAACGTCAAGCCGCCTTCGTTCTGACATCACTCTTTCATTCATCCAATAGTCTTTTACTTCTCAAACAAGTGCCACACCTTAAGGGCGTGTCTTCTCCTTTCTGCACCAATGATTTTTCTCCTCCACCTTTTTCTCCAATCAGAGAGGCTGTTATACTCTTCTAAACGATATCACCACATAAGCATTATGTCGTAACAAAAAATGGCTTGTCCGCTTACAAACAATTAAAATACAACTATGTCGCAACCACCAGGCGACACTCCGCATTTAACTACCTCAGCATTTTTAAATATATACAAGGCGCGAGTCTGACTCAGATATCCTTGGCGTCTGTCGGCCATCGGCCGTTGTATCATAACATCCTAATAAAAAGACTATACAATTTCCTTACAGTCCTTCTACCTCCTCGATCTACCTCCGATCTACCTTAAATGTCTACCTTTATCTACCGGCCTCTTACAAATTGTAACCGAAGTCATTTCGACTCAAACGAAATAGCAAAAGCAAGTAGCATGCTAGCGAGAAATGTCTTTTGTGCCGCCACATTTAGGCGTCGAGATGTGGGCAACCTTCATCCAGACTAGCCCGTTTATATGGAGAGTTGCGACAACTCCACTGAATAGCCACAAAATGACAGCTTGTCCGAAGTTGTCTGTTGGTACATCCAAATCCACATGTAGACTATATATTCAGTGAACAAACACAATAGGTTCGAAGAATCCATAGCAAGAAGAAGAAAAAAAAAACAGTAAGCGCGAGCGAATATAATTTGGTCACAAAATGGCTACCTGCATCATTTATCGTATCGTCATGTCGTAACTCTGTATAAATGGATTATTATCCAAACTATACCACTACCAGCACCTTCCCCCGTGGCAAACTACACTGAAGACTGTGAGGACTATGAACTACCTAAGAAAGACCACCCGCTTTCGCGGGATAGGTGATTGTGGAAGTGGAAGAGAAGTCTGTAGGAAGATTAAAAGATGGTCGTCTTTAAAAAGGGACTATTGCCACTTAGTGTTTTTAGGGATATTAAGGTATGTGTTGTGGCTCAGAAGACATGGGATTGGAGTTCGAGACCTGCATCAGTATCTAGGAGAGGTATTTTTTGGGGTGTTTATTATCAACATCTCAACCAACAAAGCTAGGAAAGGAGTCAGAGGTTTAGTCGTAGAGACAGTCAGAAAGATGGAACAATTTTTAGTGGTAGGTAAACTGAAACGAGAAGATGCAGTAGGGGAAAAAGAAATCAAATTAATTTCAGTAGGAGAGAAAGCATATGTAGATGTTTGTGCTTGTGGTCGTGTCTCTTGTTTGCGATGTGCTTGTGTGTAAATCACGCAGGGAAGGTTGCTGCCTGTATGCGGGTGTATGCAGCTGTACATACAACGGGAGTTGTACATCATAATATAATGTATGAGTCATAGCTTCTTCTCTGCCGACGAAACAGATTTCCTGAAGTAGCGGAGCCGTTTTGCCTGTGAGACGACTTTGTGGACCACAGGAAGCTGTGGCGTAGATTTTATAACCGCCCACGGGGTGACCGCGCCATCTCCAAGGCTCTGGATCACGCCTTCTTTCCTTGGCAGGGGGCAGTCGTGATACATGCAAATTCAAAGAATTCTATTGACATCATTCGGTCGGGAAAAACAACGGATGACGTATACGACGTCATTCCATCACTCGCCGAACCTCTTGGACCGTCAGGAGAGGTCTGCAGACTTTCACTGGATCCCCCAGTCATATTTGGACTTTATGGAACGCTGTTGCGGATGCTGCTGCCAAGGCAGCGAAGAAGTCCAATAGGATCACTATTCCTTTGTCGCCCACGATCACACATATCTTGGGCTTCATCATCAATGAAACCAGTTTGATGTCCAAGATCGACCATCCCAGCCTTCTGGTTACCTCGGCCTCAGCATGGTTTTGTTACCTCGTCACTAGGTACGTGGCCATCCACCTGACTCCAAATGGAAGGGCGGAATCTGTCTTGGATATCGATGTGGGTGGCAAGTGTTACACGCAGGAAGAGACAACCACGATCGGTGCAAACTTTTTGGGACTGCTGTACAACAGCCCCTCCAGTTATACCTGCTATAAGTAGAGCTTGAGGCATTCATCCCCTAAGCACCTCACCGTCTCCCCTTGCAAGGCAACCCTCAGCTTCTTTGGGGCACATTCTCCCCCTGGCGATGTGTAAGGTCGAGGGATACCCTCCCTAATCTCCTCCGGGTACCACCACTCCCAACAGCGTAGCATAATGTTTACACAGCTTCTTGAGTTTTATGTGTTACTGTTCCGGGCCAGAGAAAAGGACATTATCGGCTGAGAAGAAACCTGCACAGCGAAGCTATAGCGGTAATCCCCTACCACACTCCTGGCCAAATGGCCACTTCCGGAAGGGAGTGTGTGGTTGGACATTCCGCATAAATCATCGGAAATTTAAAATTCCCGGCTCTGTGCAGGTGGCGCAAGCGTCTACAACCCCACCTCCCCCTCCCTATCCCCTCCCTTCTTACTCGGCTGCACGGATTGAGCCGTCACTTAGCATCGCGGAACCAGACGAGTCGGTCACTCAACAACCCACCTTCTTTTCATGCAGGTAAGTCTGGTTCCTGCTCGTGCTCGTGTTCTCGTAGGGAGCTCTACCTGTTCTCCTGCAGTTTTTCCCCTTCGGTGTTGTGTCCAGACACCTTTGGGACACCCCGTCTATGATTACCATTATTCTATTTTCAGACCTAACGCTTGTGTGTGGAATCCGGCTGCACAGCCAGGATCTCGTCAGACGGCCACCACGACCTCTGCTCCCGCCATACCCCTTGTTTCTCACAAGCTGGCGTTGTGTGCAAAGCGCGGGTTGAGGAACCTCTGCTCCCGCCATACCCCTTGTTTCTCACAAGCTGGCGTTGTGTGCAAAGCGCGGGTTGAGGAGAGTCGTGCTGCTCCTCCCAAAACCCGTTCCAAGCTAGCTGCCCTCGAACTCCTTCGGGAGGCATGGCGCAGAGCTCGGAAATTGAAATCCACTGACGACCCCCCCCCCCTAGTGTGGGCGGATCCGGCGTTAGGCGTGGAATTGGGCCTCGTTCGCCCTCGCCATCCGTCTCCCTATGTCTCCGAGACTTCCGTTGGTGCACAACCTGGGCCTCTCGGAGTACAAGGGGACGAGTCTGATGTTGCGGAGTATGGTGTCCCCGAGCGTCCTCAGGCCTCTCGGCAGCCCCATACATCCGACCATCAAGGGTCCTTAAAACCCTTACGGCTTGCTCTGTCAAGCACCCCCACGAACTCGTCTTCCTCCCTAGTTCACTCGCGTGAACCCGGCAGGAAATCTCGCTCGAAAAAGAGGTCTGCCTCACCGAGGTCCAGGACGCTCAGCTTGTCCCCACCCTCCACAGCCTCTCCCCCCAACTCACCCTCCCTTCCTCGCTCTCCTTTTCCTCGCCGTAAATCCCACAAGGGCAGGGAGCCGGAGGACGAAACGAGGGGAGAGGGAACTCTGGCTGCCCAAGTGGCTGCCCTCCTTCCGTCCCTGATAGGCCCCGTCCTTGAATCGGCCCTATCACATTATCCGGCCTTTCAGGCCGCGCAAATCATAACGCACCCCTCTCCAGAGCAACCTCCTATTGAACCTACGGCTCTAGCCCCCCCTCCCACTCTCCCTCCTGGTCCTTCCCTCCGCCCCTCCGTGCCGGCGACAGGTATAGGACTAGAAGGCCCCTCTCAGGAGGAACCCCCCAATCAGACGTCCGTCGGGTTGGACGGGGTGGAGGACCACTACAGTTCTTCTTTACCTTATCCTCCTACCATGACGGACTCTTTTGAGTTCCGCCCCTTCTCATGGTGTGACCTTCCCCGGTCCTGGGAGTACTCGTTTGGAGAAGGCCACAAGCTAGTGGCCTGGTCTCCCGACTACTCGCTACCGGAGGGCTGGAGGAGAGATGACGTTATCCTAAAGTGGGCCAACGACGAGGAGGGGGCTAAGGTTCTATATAAGTTGCTGACGACGGAGGCCTCGACCAGACAAGACCTTGCCTCTACCATCTCGACCGTCACGGCAATCGCGATGATGAGGAACTGGCTGACGACGCTCGCCACGAGCTTTGAGGACTTCCCGCGGGAAGAATTGAGGTGGGATATTTCAATCTATACAGAGGGTCCAGACCTGTCCTGGCGAGAGACGCTCAGGTAGCGTCTTCACCCAGGACGGAGCCTCTTGACTAGCGCCCGAGGACGAGGTCGTTCGGAAACGACCTCGGCCTCGCATATGTTATACGTTCTACAATTGAGCGATGTGACTTTATTACACCCTCCGGGGATCGGGATCCTTCTCGCCCTACTAATTTGATTCGCGTGTTTTCTGTATGCAGACACACCCTGGCGGCACTCTCTACCGTGGCAGAGGGTACAGCCAACATGGCGTCATCAGCCCTACCCCCAGCAGCGAGGGCCTTCACCGCGGCTCGTTTGGCAGCTCGTCAGTCTGCAACGCGGTCGGCCCCGGAGATAGCTCGCCGGGGCGTGGTGAGAGCAGCTCCCCTTTCCCGTGGTCTGTTCGACCAGGAAGCGACAGACCGCGTCTTCGCTACGGTCCCGACCGTCATCCAGATCCAACAACCCTCCCAACCTTCGGAGACAATGGAGGGGGAACACTTCCTTCAACGTGCCGTCTTTCTGCTCGCCCTGGCTACGGGTTATAGGGCGTCACAGCTGGCGGCGATCACCCGCCACCAGTCCTTCTCCAACCTGGAGGAGGACTGCTCTGCCCTAACTCTCGCTCCATCACCTACATTCCTAGCCAAGAATGAGCAGGCGGACGACATGATTGGCCCTATCAGAATACCATCCTTCCTGGAGGAAGGAAACCCACACCCGCTGTGCCCGGTCCGTGCGTTTAAAGACTACGTGGAACGCACGGAAGGGGTGTCCGAGGATCATCTCTTCTACAATTCGAAATCTCGGAACCCCCTAACCCCGAGGTCCCTGGCGCGTCTACTTTGCCGCATTATAGAGAAGGCCGACCCGGGCCATGCCCCCCACGCCCACAACATCAGAGGCCTCGCGGCATCGCTGGCATTTCTCCGCACCCACTCTGTGGAACGGGTGCAGGACCTCGGGGGCTGGGCATCAGCAACTTCCTTCAAGACACGGTATCTCTACCACTCGATCACCCCTGTCCCATGTGTCGCCATGGGAACGGCTTCACCCCTCTCTTCGCAAAAGAAGGGGGGCAAAGGGCGACCGAGGGGTAGGGGAAGGCCCAGGAACCGCTGAGCAAGATACAATATTCTACATAGAATTTATGCACTATGTAAATTGTACAATATTATTTTTATAAAAAATAAACAAATGAATATATATATATATTGATATTGATATCGATATAAGTACTTGATGCTTTTTGTCTCCCCTCTACTGAATGATAAGATGAATAGTCTCCCATACGAGACACACGTAATAACGGCTTGAGCCCTGTCCTCGACTACAATTTGGGCTTCACCTTCTCCTCCCACCTATCCTCGTCTCATGCTTAGCTTCGCTGTGCAGGTTTCTTCTCAGCCGATAATACTTCTTTGTCGCGGCTAGTGCCGCTTAAATTGTTTTTATCGGCTTAAGAAACCTGCACAGATTTAGGGTCCCTCCCTCCTCCCACAGGCGAAGCCTTCATTTCTCATTGAAGTGACGGCTCAATCCGTGCAGCCGAGTAAGAAGGGAGGGGATAGGGAGGGGGAGGTGGGGTTGTAGACGCTTGCGCCACCTGCACAGAGCCGGGAATTTTAAATTTCCGATGATTTATGCGGAATGTCCAACCACACACTCCCTTCCGGAAGTGGCCATTTGGCCAGGAGTGTGGTAGGGGATTACCGCTATAGCTTCGCTGTGCAGGTTTCTTAAGCCGATAAAAACAATTTAAGCGGCACTAGCCGCGACAAAGAAGTATTTGATGAAAGTGTTAAAACTTAGTTGATTCCTTCACAACTTCAGAAGTTTTGTTACAACTAACGTCAGGCTGGTTTATACAGCCGCAAGTAGAGTATTTGCTAATAGGAATAAATCAGTCGACTGGATGGTCCTTGACTCATCTGTCTCACTGTCATCAAAGTCGTTTATTTGGCTTTGAAGGATCACTTTGCAATAAGATTTTATTAATGGATATACTTTATACAATTTTATTTAATTAAAAATAGTTCAATGCACATGACGTTCTAGAAGAAATGTGTGGAGGAAGAAATAATAAAAAAAGCTTTGCTGACAAGTTAGATATCATGGCGACTACAAAAATGATAAAATATGTTTATCTTGTACAGAATCACTTACTTTTAATCCATGAAAAGGAACTACAACAATGCGAAATTTTAGAAGACAAAAGATAAAAAGTAGGACAATACTATTTATTCCTTCCAAATATTTACGTTTTCTGTAAAAGCCTTAGTAGTTTTCTTTTTCTCAGCACCGGAAAATAACTTATTTTGTTTTTTATTCGGATCTTTGTTATAATTGATGCTCAAGACAATAGGCATTATTATTATTATTGTGACTATATTATGATACAGAAAATGAGATATGCAAAGCATTGGAAATGGTTGAGACTTTTCGTTTCAACCATTTGGTTTGAAGAGCGGAAGACGATCTAGGAGCGTAAGTCAGTGTTAAATTGTAAAACGCACAAGCGCATCAGCAAGTTTGTTGGCGAAACTTAACGGCTGCCGGCATTTTTCATAAGAGTATTTAACTGTATAATACACACAAACACACGAGTCCAGCACGTGATCCAAAGACCAAGGTGAATCATACACACAAAGAATGGGAATTAAAGTTTGCATACGTAGCAACGGGTTGGATAAGAATACACGGAGGCGATGTTTATATGGACATTGTTTACCTAAATAAAACATAAGTAAAGAGCATTTTACACTTAGGTAATTAATTGTAAGTTTATAATATTTACAGATACCAAGTCATCCCATACAGGGATAAAACTCCTTAAAGGATGGAACAAGTATAAGAAGGAGATTAAACTCTTGAATTGTCGACAAGGAGTGAGCATACCACAGTTTTTGATTAAAACCACCCGCTTTCGGTGAATAGGTACCTGTGGATGGGTAATGGTGTATAAAAGAGAATGGGAAAACTATGAAAGAAAATGGAATGAAATTGACAAAAATCAAGGTGTCTTAAGTATATGAAAATGTGTGTGTGTGTGTGCAGATGCACCAATCTTTAGATTTTTGAATTATAAAAATGAAATGGTCCAGTCAAAATAGAACGTAATTCAGGTAGCGTTGGTCAGTGAAGATATAGAGGCTGGAATGAAATTGTTTCTTTCTTATATATCACAATTAGGTAAACACACGCAAGTAGCTTCGGTCCATAACCAGACGAGATTGCTTTCTTCATATCATCGCCTTCCCAGTGTCCTGAAGTACCAGACCAGGAACCCAGGACAATAGGAAAAAAAATTAACTTAAAGTTAAGGGAAGGGGGAGAAGAATTTTTTTAAGATCAATCTCTTAATTATCCTCGGCAACTGTGATTGTTATTTCGAACTACGTGTTCTTTTCATTATCGGTATTTCATGTATATTGATCCATTGTCAAATTAACATATTATTATTATTATTATTATTTATTATTATTATTACTATTATTATTATTATTATCATTATCATTATCATTATCATTATCATTATCATTATCATCATCATCATCATCATCATCATCATCATCATCAATCATCATCATCATCATCATCATCATCATCATCATCATCATCATCATCATCATCATTATATTAATGATGTGGGGGAAGGGTACAGACATTACGATGGGGGACTAACTCTCCTTTCCACCCGCTGGACTTTCGTCGCGTGTCTCTACTACATTCAACAGTAGCAACGTGTTGTACCAACCCTCACGCAAGCCTTTGCTAGGTGAATACTAGCAAGAAATGATTGACAGATTGTGCAAACACCACTGCTTGGTTCATGCAACCTATTCACATGGGTTTTCTGACATTCTGACACTCGGGACGGATAATGAGAAAAAAAAAGTTTCAATGTAGGTGTCGACTGGGCATGTAGTAGGAAAGTGCTGGACTGATTTTCTATCCGGGTTTACATTTATCAACCACAATTCACTTTAATTCTAAGCCATCAACATTGAGACACTCGAGGAGGCATACATGCAGAAATTGAAACGTGGCACAGCCAAGGACTCGAACCTGCGCAAGCACGTGACAAGTGATAGTGACTTAACCGAATGTATTGTCTAAGCTGAACATTCCGACTATGTCAACTCTTCCTCTCGTATGGATTATCTTCCAGTTGGGAGTCAATATGTTTTTTTTCTCTTGGTGTCATTTATATGTCCCAGTTTGTGTACACACAACAACTACATATTCTTATCTGGGGAGGATTAGGCTCTTACACAAGTACACAATACACAATTGACAATTTTGTACAGACAACATGGGTTTAAGTGTAGGCCGCTTGGGAAAAGTGTAAGGTTCGTGGCGACCACCTACGAGGTGGGACACTTTGCTCAGGAGGGGGAAAGGGAGAAGGAGGGAGAGGGGGAGCGAGTCAGGTAGGATAGTTCGTCTCGCATGGACGCCCTGCTGGTCAAGAGGTGGTTGATGAGGTGGGGGGAGGGGAGAAGAAAGAGGTGAGTGTTGCTGCCGATGGGCTCCATATACAGATAAGGAATTAAAGAGGGGAATGGCAGAAGTCATGTTAGATTGTATGTTGATTATCGGAGCTCTTTCCTTTATGTGGATAGCTACTAGCATTTTTAGTTCTTTTATTTTATTACATTGTGCGACTATCTTGGTGTTATTGACAATAGTCTCTCTATCAAGTACTGCCTGGTTGTATTGGTGTTGTTTGATTGCTCCTTGTTGTAAATGTAAGGACAACCGTCTGCTTAGTTGGCACGTCGTAAACCCAAAGTATGCAGAATTGCAGGGTGCGCAGTCTCCAGAAGTACAACGGTATTCATATATTGGTTCTCGATAATGTGCCGCCATTGCCAAACAGATTGTTTTTCATGACCAGGATACAAGTACAGGGGTTGTAGAATATGGTTACTCTTTATCTATTTTAATCACCCGTTGGTTTACATTTCTTTTATCCGTATCTTATCTTGTCGGTAAGAGCTACAAAAGATATTCTGATAAATTGCAATACATTTTCTTCTAGTCCTTATCATTGCACGTTTGCTGCTGTCAAGGCAGATACATTAACACTCACCAAGTAAAACAATAAAAATCAGCAAGTGTGTCTGCCCCACACCTATTATTATAACTTCAGTTTTCTTCCATTTCATTCTTTCTCTACACCAAATCCCCCTCCCCTCTCCCCTCTCCTCCACCTTACCTATCATGCCCTAGTAGTAGTAGTAGCCTGGCTGGTAGGAATTTGAGATTAGCCCAACTTGGGATTAAACGTCCCAGGGTTCATCTCAAGGACGTCTGGCTTGTGAGGCACTTACTAGGTGCTGCCGCCCAGAAGCAGGGTTGCTGGCTATGTCCTTTTTTAGTCCATATCCCTTTTCGGAATTTGCGTAACCTTCGTTGACCATTGTTTTGGAAGACCTGTGTCCTTTTTTATTTTATTTGTTTATTTATTTGTTTATTTATTCATTTTAAGCAACAGTTGAGTACCGTTTGTAGGACATTGTATTGAAAGACCAGTGTCCTTTTTTCTAAAGCCATCGGACACATGGCGTCAAACTCGCCTGAGTCACGCAGAAAATACAATACTTTTGGCTTATTTTCGCGAAATATTGATTATTTAATACTACGGGGTGATAAGTTAGCTTCAGGTTTAGGCCTAGGTTTGAATCTAACCTCACTGTTAACTAATAATATCAAATTATTAACTAAGGCAACGAAGTCGTTTTAAATTGAATCATAAACGAACCAATATTAGCCAGGGTGTTTCTTTTTTAATATTCAATTATAATTTTTGTTTGATTATTGTCCTTTTTCCATGTGACGCAAGCCAAGTACCCTAAAGATGGCGGTACACTAGGCTACCATGTGAGTTGCATTTCCTACTTCGTTTGAGTGGAAACGACTTTGGTTACAATATTCTAAACTTCCGTAAGAACGTCTCAACAATGTGTCTAACATTTTTTTCTAGTTAAAACATTTCTTAATTCGTCATTCATCTTCTCACTTCATGACGCAAGAATAATTTAACAAATTTTTGCAAATTTGATAAACAAAACATCATCACTGAAGTCGTTTCCACTCAACGGAATAGCAAAAGTAAATAATGCTAAGCTAGTGTGCCGTCACGTACTTGGGAACTGGTCTGGGGCTTTGGAAGAGTCGACGGTCGACCGACTCGAGTCTTCAAAATTCTCTCAGTAGCGAGCGGGCAGTCGTGGAGTGCGTACGCTGCGTAGGAATCAGGGAGGTTTTCTACGCCCGTGCAGTGTGTTGATCATCTGCGTAATTAATTATATATCACTAAGCACCATGAGATGCCTACGGAATCTTAGGCTGGCCTTGCCACATACTCGACCAGGTAGAGAAGATGTTTTGTAAATATCATGATTCGTTTCGTTTGATGTGAAGAGATAGTGAGTAGGTTATGCTGGGCATAAGTCAAGGCCGTCTCATAGCGCTATCACACTGGGCTATTTTTCCTCTGACTCCGACTGTTGGAGCAAATATGCAGCTCGCAGCTTTCGGGAAGGAATCTTATATGCTGGAGGAAAATAATTTTCCCTCAGCATATCAAATTATATTCTATGTAGTTTTGTTGAGAAAAGAAAATAGTTTGCCGTAGAGTGATCTTACGACGGAAAAAAGTGCTGGAGGTGGTCGGTACCGCCGATTAATCGGAGGTTGGAGAAAAAATAGCCTAGTGTGATAGCCCCCTTTTGATTTGTATATTATGACCTCTCTATGTGTGTCGAAGTCTATGGCCACAAGTTCTAGCAGTCATCGATAGAATTCATGAAACAAACAAACACGGTTATTGAACATGAAACCACATAGTTCAGTAACTCGTAACCTAATTTAACCTAACATAACGTAGCCTAACATGATATAATAACTCTATAGAAAAAATAGATCTCTCAAATGAAAAAAAAAATGCGTTTGAGTGTTACTACAACAAAACACAGTCGTCAAGATTTTTTTTTTTTTTTTTTTTTTTTTTCTTTTGGCCTGGGCACGAATTGAGAATATCTAATGAGATATTGCTTGTCCTCAATTGACGCTTATTGATCAAGGAATCCTTGCCCTTTCTAAGCGAAGTCACAGAGAAGCTCTCACACAAGCATCCGACTGTTCCTCCCATGATGATTATTTTTTATTATATTCTTTATTTTGATTTCATAAGAACAGGAGATTGCAGGAGACTGCAAGAGACCATAAGTCCTATACTAGGCAGTTCCATGTCCCTTACCACCTGCCATCCCTATGTTTAAAGTTATCTAATCTTCGTGTTCAAGTTTATGTCCTTGTGCTCGGAGCGCATGTGTGAGCTGCATTGTGATGTACTTCGGGATCAACGGGAGTTCTGCGAAATGCGAATATTCAGTGATAACCCAACATCCTGTGAAGGATTAAGGATGTGTATCCTACTAATGTCTTGATGCAGGATTGAGGCTTGGGTATGTCCTCGCACTGACAATATTCAGCATATGAAAGGACTACTTACTGGACAAGACATCGTTTCTCAACCCTTTTTACCCTTGCGTAACCTTTAAGATGAATTGCATGTCTCAAGGAACCCCTGGGCAAAAACATATACCATATCTTTCTCGTTTTATTTTCATCTAAATAATAGGTTAGATAGGATGATGTCTACATTACATTATTACAATAACCTTTTGCGGAACTCTGGTTGAGTAACGCTAGTCTAAGGTCACTGGCATTGTTTTAGCTGATGTTGCTGCCCTTCTTGTGGATGGCCTTGATCCTAGAGTGATCCAGGAAGGTCTCCTGGATCAGGACCAAAGCTCGGGGCCTTATTGGGGCCTTATTGTGGCCTTACTGGGTGGTACAATTAAGCCTCTCCAAATATGTGTTGAAGACGATGATGTCTTGGCAAGCCTCTGGCATGGTCCACTGTGTTATGGACTTCTTAATAATCAGATATTTATGAAGGTAAGGAGTATACGTCAGGAGGCGCTGAGTAGCTGCTCCCGCAGCCGTCACTTTTGCCCTTTTATGCGCTTAAGGTAACAATCACTGCTAGGAGTTGGAGAAAAGTGCGGGATTCGAACCCACATTTTAGCGAATATGAGACCAGCACGCTTCCGATGACGCAACCAGAGACTGAGATGTGTATAGGGAACTTGAAAATAAAACAAATCGTTTGTTCTTACTGTACTTCTGTGCGGCTGTGAGGCATATTGAACACTGAATGCTGACTGAAGAATATTCTTGACGTCTTTGCTACTAAATGCTTTTTGAGCTTATTCAGTGTCTGTTGTCAGCATAATTCGTGAGCGTCAGCTTTTGCTACATGGGCGTGTGGCACGTTTTGTATGATGTTGATCTGACCTCCAAGATTATCACCACAAGAGATAACCTCGATGGAGGGCAAATTGATCGAATTGACTAGAGTTGTTTGTAATTAGGGTGACTGCCTGGGAGATTTGTTTAGGGGGAATGTCGTGAATCAACGCGTTATCTGTCGTGGGCTCATAATTGAAAATTCATGAAGGTTGGGAATGGAGCCGACATGACGTCATCCAAGGCCGACGTGGCTAAGTTAGGCTTTATTGACATATTTCACAATCCACATAGGTCCGTTTGCACTTTACGCCAGTTCGGCAATTTTACTCCGATTCTCTCCCACTCCATCCTCCTCGTCTAGTATGTTTTGATAATTATATAATTGCTCAAGATTGCAATATGCAGTAACAACATACTTCAAACGTATTTTTATTAAAATATGCAGTAGCAAAATACTTCAAACATATTTTTATTACAATATACAGTAACAAAATACGTCAAACATATTTTTATTACTAGTCTTTTCCACGCTCATTTTATTTATAAAATTTCGTGTTTACATTTGAATTGAGAAATGAAAGTGGTCTAGAATTGATCATACATACATACATACCAAGGCTTTTACCCCCTTTCAAGGGGGGTAGCCAAAAAGAAAAAGGCGTTCCCAAATCGTCTAGGGCGATTATCTAGTTATCTACATTACATCTTGCGACACTGCTTCTGACCCATGGCAGTGGGCAAGATGCAGGGATGACCCGTCATCCAGGAGGTGCCAAGATAAGAGGGAGGGAAGGGGGTGGATGAGAGTGGAGTATGTTGGGGATGGAATGGGTGGGAGTGGTTTTTATGCCTTTGTTTTTTGGCTACCTCCCTTGTAAGGGGGAAAAAGTCTTTGGTATGCAAGTAGGTATGTACAGTACATCTGTATCAGTATATTTCTGTTTTTCATAGTGATGCATATGCAATGTTGAATTCATGCCATCGATCCATGCTTAATAAAATATATTCATTCGTGTGTATTCTATTGTTTTTTTGTTTTTGTTTTTTTTTATCAGATGTTCGCGCTGCATCAAACGCTTCCTCGTCCCGTCCAGCTTCTACTGTGGCCATGCCTCAGTGTGATGATGGACCAGCAAAGTACAAGGTGAACAAAGAACACACAAGTTTCTGTCTATTTTTCTTTGTATATTGTACAACTAAGACTATTTATCATCTTCATGTAATAACTGCGCAGTGGATGCTTCTTTTTCTACCCTAGATTGGTGGAGGTGTGCCAATTGGATACACACTTTTCGCGCTTAAATTTTCGCGGGCTTTTTTGTCCACAATAATGCCTATGTGGTAACTTTTATTGTTTGAGTTATCAGTAATGATTATATTTTTTCTTTTAAGGGTGTTTTTACCCCGTCTGGATATATAATATAGCCCCTATAAGGTAGTGTGTATCCGATTGGTACAGTTCCTACCGGTTATGTTACGCTTGTTGACATCAGATGGGAAAAGTCAAATCATTATATATCTTCACATGGTAGCTTAGAAACAAAAATTTTGTATTGTATAGGTAGAAAAAAATACTATAATTGTATACACAACTCTATAATAGAGAAGGAATTGTCATTATGTAGTTTTTTCAATTTCATTTTAGGTTGTCGAAACCAAAAATGAAACGTACTATATACTACACTGAAGATGAGTTAGCACAGCATGTAAACTCTCATGAGTTTCAACATGGTTGTGATAATACGTCGGTGACAATAGATGAAAGTAATATAACCATCGTGACTGTGAATGAGGGTTCTAGGACAGAGGGC
>NC_134802.1:56402290-56404790 GCF_046742065.1 Oratosquilla oratoria | reverse complement strand
CTCAATGTGGGTTGGTCCCTTTCTCGTACGTTTCCAGAACCTCAAGGTGAGTTGGTCCCTATCCCATTGCGTTTGCAGAACCTCAGGGTGGGTTGGTCCCTATCCCATTGCGTTTGCAGAACCTCAGGGTGGGTTGGTCCCTATCCCATTGCGTTTCCAGAACCTCAAGGTGGGTTGGTCCCTATCCCATTGCGTTTCCCAGAACTTCAAGGTGGGTTGGTCCCTTTCTCCTGCGTTTCCCAGAACCTAAAAGTGGGTTGATCCCTTTACCATTGCGTTTCCCAGAACCCCAATGTGGGTTGACTCCCTTACCCTGCGTTTTCTCAAGGCCTCCTGTTGTTTTTATTATTATTATTGTTGCGGGCTTGCTGCAAACAAAGCCTTGACCTGGTGTTTCCCCGCGTCGACCATCAGCTGGCATGGTTGACACGGCGTGGGTACGCCTATGGGACGGCGTGGGTACGCCCAGTGCCAACAACGGCGCATGCGCGGAGGTGAACACTGTCATTGTCTATGCATTATTTTAGTTAGTTAGGAAAGTAGCTAATTCCATTTATGATTGCTGAATACCTTTCAAGAGTAGTCTTATTGTTTGCTGCGTGCCTTGCTATGTGTGCTGGTGATTACAGAATGTAATATGATTCTGTACTACGTCGCTGTATGGTGACGTTTGGCACTCTGTTCACGCTGACCCCTGTTCAAATTGGCGTGGCTTGGGTTCGCGCTATTCTCTTCCTACCCTTGACCCGAGCGGTCATGTCTCACCTTTTCTCCAAGTATTGTATACTTTAGTTTTAAGTTGATTCTAAGAAATAGGCTTTAGCTAGGTTGTTGGTTGTGATGTAATGCACTTGTATTATATATTAATTTGATAATTAGATATAATTGAAGTTACATCACCCTTTTAATCAACCCCCCCCCAGTGACAAGTAGAGTTCGTTGTTGTAGTCATTTATCTAAACTGCAACATTATTTATTTATCTTTTATTTATTTATTTATTATCAGGGAAAAGCTAGGGTCCTTCAGTTCCAGCAAGGTTCAATATCCCTCTCACCTGTACTCTCGACACCGTCCCTCACAGAATAACTCCGTTTCCTTTGATGACGCACAACTCCTTTTCCTTCTGACGTCCTAAACGTTCTTGGTCCGTTCTTCACTAGAAGCTCATCTAGAAATCTCTTTTCTCAATGATTACTAGAACATATTTCATAGAATTAAATGTTCTGTGTCTCCTTCAGAACTTCCTAACTCAAAGGCAGTTGGTGATCCCGTATGGTGAATACCTCTCACCTTAGGTCCCTTTCACACGTATCGACAATTCGCCGTGCGCCGTCAACGACACGACGTCGTGCTCTCCAATAACCATGTGTGTCCATGGACGCTTTCACACGTCACGACCACGTATGAAAGCAATCATAGCCACACATGGTTATTGGAGAATACGACTTCGTGTTGTAGACGGCGCGCGGCGAAAAGTCGGTATGTGTGAAAGGATCCTTACTCGGTACTCCTGAGCGAGGTAGGGTCAGATACTTTCAGCTTAATCAACGCCTCATTTCTTTCCGACGAATTTTATCCTTTCCATGTCCAACCCAGTATTGTTTTGTTTTTCTCTCTCTTTTTCTGTTGCTACTGGCACAACGATGATCGTTCATGGCTCAACGATGATCGTCCAACGATTGTCTAGAGCACTGATTCTTTGTTTTTGAATGATGGGTCTCTTTTGCTTTGAGCGACTGCCGCTAGAGTCACCAAAAACAGAAGACCTCAGTGCACCAAATCCTCTGATCCCTCTTCCTCCTCCAGGTAGTCTACTTCGTCAGTAGCGGGCCTCCCGTCCCCAGAAGACCTCAGTGCACCAGATCCCCTGATCCCTTTCACCCTCTTCCTCCTCCAGGTCGTCTACTTCGTCAGAAGCGGACCTCCCGTCTTCAGAAGACCTCTTTCGTTGGTGATATAATCTGCTCTTCCTCCCGGTATTGGCGCCGCCGTCCAAGCTCCTAGCCCAGTTCTCCCGAGTCACGACAACAAATAAATAAACCCCTAATGGCTTGCAATTCGCCCGGTGGCAATAGCCCTCTTTTATACGCTACTATCTTTTCTTTTTCTTACAGACATTCTTCCCCTCCCACAAAACCCGATCCCGCGCAAGCGAGGTGGTCTTTTCTTGGAATCCAGAATCCAGAAGACCTCACAGCGACATGTCCTCTCACCCTCTTCCTCCTCCAGGTAGTCTACTTCGACAACAGCTGACGTCCCGTCTTCAGACCTCAGTGTACCAGATCTGATCCCTCTCCCTCCTCCTCCTCCTCCTCTAGGTAGTCTACTTCGTTAACAGTGGCTCGGAGGCCAACGACATGGCCATGATGATGGCGCGGCTTCACACGGGGCGCCACGACATCATCTCCGTCAGGAATGCCTACCACGGGGCGTCGCCCTTGACCATGGGGCTGACAGCTCACGGGTCATGGAAGTACAACGTCGCCTCCGCGTCGACTG